>NW_027274985.1:0-72930 GCF_030028105.1 Mobula birostris
AGTGCTTTGGTGTAAAATTGAAATGTATACTATTTGTATTGTCTAAGCATTGCATGCACTGAGATAACAACTTTTTTGTGTTGATGTGTACAGCCATGAAACAACTTTCAAACTACTCATAATCCTGTGGAAAGTTAACCTAAAGTGTTTCCATTAGGTTTGCAGTTAGTGCTTTGGTGTAAAATTGAAATGTATACTATTTGTATTGTCTAAGCATTGCATGCACTGAGACAACAACTTTTTTCTGTTGATGTGTACAGCCATGAAACAACTTTAAATCTACTCATACTCATGTGGGAAGTTAACCAAATGTGTTTGCGTTAGGTTTGCAGTCAGGACTTTTGAGTACAATTGAAATGTATACTACCTTTATGTCAAAGCATTCTATTCACTGTGAAATCAACTTTTTTGTCTTTATCTGCACAGGTATGAAACAACTTTCAGACATCTCAGAATCATGTGGGAAGTTAACCTAAAGTGTTTCCATTAGGTTTGCAGTAAGTGCTTTGGTGTAAAATTGAAATGTATACTATTTGTATTGTCTAAGCATTGCATACACTGAGATAACAACTTTTTTGTGTTGATGTGTACAGCCATGAAACAACTTTCAAACTACTCATAATCATGTGGAAAGTTAACCAAAGGTGTTTCCATTAGGTTTGCAGTAAGTGCTTTGGTGTAAAATTGAAATGTATACTATATGTTTTGTAAAAGCATTGCATGCACTGAAAAAACAACTTTTTTGTCTTGATGTGCACAGGTATGAAACAACTTTCAGACATCTCAGAATCATGTGGGAAGTTAATCTGAGTTGTTTCCTTTAGGTTTGCAGTAAGTACTTTGGTGTAAAATTGAAATCTATACTATTTGTATTGTCTAACCATTGCATGCACTGAGATAACAGCTTTTTTGTGTTGATGTGTACAGCCATTAAACAACTTTCAAACTACTCATAATCATGTGGGAAGTTAACCTAAGGTGTTTCCAATAGTTAGCAGTAAGTACTTTGGTGTAAAATTGAGATGTATACTACCTTAATGTCAGAGCATAGTAGTACTGAGAAAGTAACTTTTTTGTCTTGATGAACTGAGGCATGAAACAACTTTAAACCTAGTCATACTCATCTGGGAAGTTAACCAAATGTGTTTGCATTAGGTTTGCAGTCAGGACGTTTGAGTACAATTGAAATGTATACTACTTTTATGTCAAAGCATTCTAATCACTGTGAAATCAACTTTTTTGTCTTTATGTGCACAGGTATGAAACAACTTTCAGACATCTCAGAATCATGTGCGAAGTTAACCTAGAGTGTTTTCATTAGGTTTGCAGTAAGTGCTTTGGTGTAAAATTGAAATGTATACTATTTGTATTGTCTAAGCATTGCATGCACTGAGATAACAACTTTTTTGTGTTGATGTGTACAGCCATGAAACAACTTTCAAACTACTAATAATCATGTGGAACGTTAACCTAAAGTGTTTCCATTAGGATTGCAGTAAGTGCTTTGGTGTAAAATTGAAATGTATACTACTTTTATGTCAAAGCATTCTATTCACTGTAAAATCAACTTGTTTGTCTTTATGTGCACAGGTATGAAACAACTTTCAGACATCTCAGAATCATGTGGGAAGTTAACCTAAGGTGTTTCCATTAGCTTTGCAGTAAGTGCTTTGGAGTAAAATTGAAATGTATACTATTTGTATTGTCTAAGCATTGCATGCACTGAGATAACAACTTTTTTCTGTTGATGTGTACAGCCATGAAACAAATTTCAAACTACTCTTAATGATGTGGAAAGTTAACCTAAGGTGTTTCCATTAGGTTTGCAGTAAGTGCTTTGGTGTAAAATTGAAATGTATACTATCTGTATTGTAAAAGCATTGCATGCACTGAGAAACCAACTTTTTTGTCTTGATGTGCACAGGTATGAAACAACTTTGAGACATCTCAGAATCATGTGGGAAATTAATCTAAGTTGTTTCCATTAGGTTTGCAGTAAGTATTTTGGTGTAAAATTGAAATGTATACTATTTGTATTGTCTAAGCATTGCATGCACTGAGATAACAACTTTTTTGTGTTGATGTGTACAGCCATGAAACAACTTTCAAACTACTCATAATCATGTGGGAAGTTAACCTAAGGTGTTTCCATTAGTTTGCAGTAAGTACTTTGGTGTAAAATTCAGAAGTGTACTACCTTAATGTCAGAGCATAGTAGTACTGAGAAAGTAACTTTTTTCTCTTGATGAACTGAGGCATGAAACAACTTTAAACCTAGTCATACTCATCTGGGAAGTTAACCAAATGTGTTTGCATTAGGTTTGCAGTCAGGACGTTTGAGTACAATTGAAATGTATACTACTTTTATGTCAAAGCATTCTATTCACTGTGAAATCAACTTTTTTGTCTTTATGTGCACAGGTATGAAACAACTTTCAGACATCTCAGAATCATGTGGGAAGTTAACTTAAAGTGTTTTCATTAGGATTGCAGTAAGTGCTTTGGTGTAAAATTGAAATGTATACTATTTGTATTGTCTAAGCATTGCATGCACTGAGATAACAACTTTTTTGTGTTGATGTGTACAGCCATGAAACAACTTTCAAACTACTCATAATCCTGTGGAAAGTTAACCTAAAGTGTTTCCATTAGGTTTGCAGTAAGTGCTTTGGTGTAAAATTGAAATGTATACTATTTGTATTGTCTAAGCATTGCATGCACTGAGACAACAACTTTTTTCTGTTGATGTGTACAGCCATGAAACAACTTTAAATCTACTCATACTCATGTGGGAAGTTAACCAAATGTGTTTGCGTTAGGTTTGCAGTCAGGACTTTTGAGTACAATTGAAATGTATACTACCTTTATGTCAAAGCATTCTATTCACTGTGAAATCAACTTTTTTGTCTTTATGTGCACAGGTATGAAACAACTTTCAGACATCTCAGAATCATGTGGGAAGTTAACCTAAAGTGTTTCCATTAGGTTTGCAGTAAGTGCTTTGGTGTAAAATTGAAATGTATACTATTTGTATTGTCTAAGCATTGCATACACTGAGATAACAACTTTTTTGTGTTGATGTGTACAGCCATGAAACAACTTTCAAACTACTCATAATCATGTGGAAAGTTAACCAAAGGTGTTTCCATTAGGTTTGCAGTAAGTGCTTTGGTGTAAAATTGAAATGTATACTATATGTTTTGTAAAAGCATTGCATGCACTGAAAAAACAACTTTTTTGTCTTTATCTGCACAGGTATGAAACAACTTTCAGACATCTCAGAATCATGTGGGAAGTTAATCTGAGTTGTTTCCTTTAGGTTTGCAGTAAGTACTTTGGTGTAAAATTGAAATGTATACTATTTGTATTGTCTAACCATTGCATGCACTGAGATAACAACTTTTTTGTGTTGATGTGTACAGCCATGAAACAACTTTCAAACTACTCATAATCATGTGGGAAGTTAACCTAACGTGTTTCCAATAGTTAGCAGTAAGTACTTTCGTGTAAAATTGAGATGTATACTACTTTTATGTCAAAGCATTCTATTCACTGTAAAATCAACTTGTTTGTCTTTATGTGCACAGGTATGAAACAACTTTCAGACATCTCAGAATCATGAGGGAAGTTAACCTAAGGTGTTTCCATTAGGTTTGCAGTAAGTGCTTTGGAGTAAAATTGAAATGTATACTACTGTTATGTCAAAGCATTCTATTCACTGTAAAATCAACTTGTTTGTCTTTATGTGCACAGGTATGAAACAACTTTCAGACATCTCAGAATCATGAGGGAAGTTAACCTAAGGTGTTTCCATTAGGTTTGCAGTAAGTGCTTTGGAGTAAAATTGAAATGTATACTATTTGTATTGTCTAAGCATTGCATGCACTGAGATAACAACTTTTTTCTGTTGATGTGTACAGCCATGAAACAAATTTCAAACTACTCATAATGATGTGGAAAGTTAACCTAAGGTGTTTCCATTAGGTTTGCAGTAAGTGCTTTGGTGTAAAATTGAAATGTATACTATCTGTATTGTAAAAGCATTGCATGCACTGAGAAACCAACTTTTTTGTCTTGATGTGCAGAGGTATGAAACAACTTTCAGACATCTCAGAATCATGTGGGAAATTAATCTAAGTTGTTTCCATTAGGTTTGCAGTAAGTATTTTGGTGTAAAATTGAAATGTATACTATTTGTATTGTCTAAGCATTGCATGCACTGAGATAACAACTTTTTTGTGTTGATGTGTACAGCCATGAAACAACTTTCAAACTACTCATAATCATGTGGGAAGTTAAGCTAAGGTGTTTCCATTAGTTTGCAGTAAGTACTTTGGTGTAAAATTCAGAAGTGTACTACCTTAATGTCAGAGCATAGTAGTACTGAGAAAGTAACTTTTTTGTCTTGATGAACTGAGGCATGAAACAACTTTAAACCTATTCATACTCATCTGGGAAGTTAACCAAATGAGTTTGCATTAGGTTTGCAGTCAGGACTTTTGAGTACAATTGAAATGTATACTACCTTTATGTCAAAGCATTCTATTCACTGTGAAATCAACTTTTTTGTCTGTATCTGCACAGGTATGAAACAACTTTCAGACATCTCAGAATCATGTGGGAAGTTAACCTAAAGTGTTTCCATTAGGTTTGCAGTAAGTGCTTTGGTGTAAAATTGAAATGTATACTATTTGTATTGTCTAAGCATTGCATACACTGAGATAACAACTTTTTTGTGTTGATGTGTACAGCCATGAAACAACTTTCAAACTACTCATAATCATGTGGAAAGTTAACCAAAGGTGTTTCCATTAGGTTTGCAGTAAGTGCTTTGGTGTAAAATTGAAATGTATACTATATGTTTTGTAAAAGCATTGCATGCACTGAAAAAACAACTTTTTTGTCTTGATGTCCACAGGTATGAAACAACTTTCAGACATCTCAGAATCATGTGGGAAGTTAATCTGAGTTGTTTCCTTTAGATTTGCAGTAAGTACTTTGGTGTAAAATTGAAATGTATACTACTTTTATGTCAAACCATTCTATTCACTGTAAAATAAACTTGTTTGTCTTTATGTGCACAGGTATGAAACAAGTTTCAGACATCTCAGAATCATGTGGGAAGTTAACCTAAGGTGTTTCCATTAGGTTTGCAGTAAGTGCTTTGGAGTAAAATTGAAATGTATACTACTTGTATTGTCTAAGCATTGCATGCACTGAGATAACAACTTTTTTCTGTTGATGTGTACAGCCATGAAACAACTTTCAAACTACTCATAATCATGTGGAAAGTTAACCTAAGGTGTTTCCATTAGGTTTGCAGTAAGTGCTTTGGTGTAAAATTGAAATGTATACTATTTGTATTGTAAAAGCATTGCATGCACTGAGAAACCAACTTTTTTGTCTTGATGAGCAAAGGTATGAAACAACTTTCAGACATCTCAGAATCATGTGGGAAGTTAATCTAAGTTGTTTCCATTAGTTTTGCCGTAAGTATTTTGGTGTAAAATTGAAATGTATACTATTTGTATTGTCTTAGCATTGCATGCACTGAGATAACAACTTTTTTGTGTTGATGTGTACAGCCATGAAACAACTTTCAAACTACTCATAATCATGTGGGAAGTTAACCTAAGGTGTTTCCATTAGTTTGCAGTAAGTACTTTGGTGTAAAATTCAGATGTGTACTACCTCAATGTCAGAGCATAGTAGTACTGAGAAAGTAACTTTTTTATCTTGATGAACTGAGGCATGAAACAACTTTAAACCTTGTCATACTCATCTGGGAAGTTAACCAAATGTGTTTGCATTAGGTTTGCAGTCAGGAGTTTTGAGTACAATTGAAATGTATACTACTTTTATGTCAAAGCATTCTATTCACTGTGAAATCAACTTTTTTGTCTTTATGTGCACAGGTATGAAACAACTTTCAGACATCTCAGAATCATGTGGGAAGTTAACTTAAACTGTTTTCATTAGGATTGCAGTAAGTGCTTTGGTGTAAAATTGAAATGTATACTATTTGTATTGTCTAAGCATTGCATGCACTGAGATAACAACTTTTTTCTGTTGATGTGTACAGCCATGAAACAACTTTCAAACTACTCATAATCATGTGGAAAGTTAACCTAAGGTGTTTCCATTAGGTTTGCAGTGCACTGAGAAACCAACTTTTTTGTCTTGATTGTGCACAGGTATGAAACAAATTTCAAGACATCTCAGAATCATGTGGGAAATTAATCTAAGTTGTTTTCCATTAGGTTTGCAGTAAGTATTTTGGTGTAAAATTGAAATGTATACTATTTGTATTGTCTAAGCATTGCATGCACTGAGATAACAACTTTTTTGTGTTGATGTGTACAGCCATGAAACAACTTTCAAACTACTCATAATCATGTGGAGAAGTTAACCTAAGGTGTTTCCATTAGTTTGCAGTAAGTATCTTTGGTGTAAAATTCAGATGTGTACTACCTTAATGTCAGAGCATAGTAGTACTGAGAAAGTAACTTTTTCTGTCTTGATGAAACTGAGGCATGAAACAACTTTAAACCTAGTCATACTCATCTGGGAAGTTAACCAAATGTGTTTGCATTAGGTTTGCAGTCAGGACGTTTGAGTACAATTGAAATGTATACTACTTTTATGTCAAAGCATTCTAATCACTGTGAAATCAACTTTTTTGTCTTTATGTGCACAGGTATGAAACAACTTTCAGACATCTCAGAATCATGTTGGGAAGTTAACCTTAGAGTGTTTTCATTAGGATTGCAGTAAGGTCTTTGGTGTAAAATTGAAATGTATAACTATTTGTATTGTCTAAGCATTGCATTGCACTGAGACAACAACTTTTTTCTGTTGATGTGTACAGCCATGAAACAACTTTAAACCTACTCATACTCATGTGGGAAGTTAACCAAATGTGTTTGCGTTAGGTTTGCAGGTCAGGGGCTTTTGAGTACAATTGAAATGTATACTACCTTCATGTCAAAGCATTCCTATTCACAGTGAAATCAACTTTTTTGTCTTTTATCTGCACAGGTATGAAACAACTTTCAGACATCTCAGAATCATGTGGAAGTTAACCTAAAGTGTTTCCATTAGGTTTGCAGTAAGTGCTTTGGTGTAAAATTGAAGTGTAATACTATTTGTATTGTCTAAGCATTGGCATACACTGACAGATAACAACTTTTTTGTGTTGATGTGTACAGCCATGAAACAACTTTTCAAACTACTCATAGATCATGTGGAAAGTTAACCCAAAGGTGTTTCCATTAGGTTTGCAGTAAGTGCTTTGGTGTAAAATTGAAATGTATACTATATGTTTTGTAAAAAGCATTGCATGCACTGAAAAAAACAACTTTTTTTGTCTTGATGTGCACAGGTATGAAACAACTTTCAGACATCTCAGAATCATGTGGGAAGTTAATCTGAGTTGTTTCCTTTAGGTTTTGGCAGTAAGTACTTTGGTGTAAAATTGAAATGTATACTATTTGTATTGCATGCACTGAGATAACAACTTTTTTGTGTTGATGTGTACAGCCATTAAACAACTTTCAAACTACTCATAATCATGTGGGAAGTTAACCTAAGGTGTTTCCAATAGTTAGCAGTAAGTACTTTTGGTGTGAAAATTGAGATGTATACTACCTTAATGTCAGAGCATTAGTAGTACTGAGAAAGTAACTTTTTTGTCTTGATGAACTGAGGCATGAAACAACTTTAAACCTAGTCATACTCATCTGGGAAGTTAACCAAATGTGTTTGCATTAGGTTTGCAGTCAGGACGTTTGAGTACAATTGAAATGTATACTACTTTTATGTCAAAGCATTCTATTCACTGTGAAATCAACTTTTTTGTCTTTATGTGCACAGGTATGAAACAAACTTTCAGACATCTCAGAATCATGTGGGAAGTTAACTTAAAGTGTTTTCATTAGGATTGCAGTAAGTGCTTTGGTGTAAAATTGAAATGGTATACTATTTGTATTGTCTAAGCATTGCATGCACTGAGATAACAACTTTTTTGTGTTGATGTGTACAGCCATGAAACAACTTTCAAACTACTCATAATCCTGTGGAAAGTTAACCTAAAGTGTTTCCATTAGGTTTGCAGTTAGTGCTTTGGTGTAAAATTGAAATGTATACTATTTGTATTGTCTAAGCATTGCATTGCAACTGAGACAACAACTTTTTTCTGTTGATGTGTACAGCCATGAAACAACTTTAAACCTACTCATACTCATGTGGGAAGTTAACCAAATGTGTTTGCGTTAGGTTTGCAGTCAGGACTTTTGAGTACAATTGAAATGTATACTACCTTTATGTCAAAGCATTCTATTCACTGTGAAATGAACTTTTTTGTCTTTATCTGCACAGGTATGAAACAACTTTCAGACATCTCAGAATCATGTGGGAAGTTAACCTAAAGTGTTTCCATTAGGTTTGCAGTAAGTGCTTTGGTGTAAAATTGAAATGTATACTATTTGTATTGTCTAAGCATTGCATACACTGAGATAACAACTTTTTTGTGTTGATGTGTACAGCCATGAAACAACTTTTCAAACTACTCATAATCATGTGGAAAGTTAACCAAAAGGTGTTTCCATTAGGTTTGCAGTAAGTGCTTTGGTGTAAAATTGAAATGTATACTATATGTTTTGTAAAAGCATTGCATGCACTGAAAAAACAACTTTTTTGTCTTGATGTGCACAGGTATGAAACAACTTTCAGACATCTCAGAATCATGTGGGAAGTTAATCTGAGTTGTTTCCTTTAGGTTTGGCAGTAAGTACTTTGGTGTAAAATTGAAATCTATACTATTTGTATTGTCTAACCATTGCATGCACTGAGATAACAGCTTTTTTGTGTTGATGTGTACAGCCATTAAACAACTTTCAAACTACTCATAATCATGTGGGGAAGTTAACCTAAGGTGTTTCCAATAGTTAGCAGTAAGTACTTTGGTGTAAAATTGAGATGTATACTACCTTAATGTCAGAGCATAGTAGCTACTGAGAAAGTAACTTTTTTGTCTTGATGAACTGAGGCATGAAACAACTTTAAACCTAGTCATACTCATCTGGGAAGTTAACCAAATGTGTTTGCATTAGGTTTGCAGGTCAGGACGTTTGAGTACAATTGAAATGTATACTACTTTTATGTCAAAGCATTCTAATCACTGTGAAATCAACTTTTTTGTCTTTATGTGCACAGGTATGAAACAACTTTCAGACATCTCAGAATCATGTGCGAAGTTAACCTAGAGTGTTTTCATTAGGTTTTGCAGTAAGTGCTTTGGTGTAAAATTGAAATGTATACTATTTGTATTGTCTAAGCATTGCATGCACTGAGATAACAACTTTTTTGTGTTGATGTGTACAGCCATGAAACAACTTTTCAAACTACTAATAATCCATGTGGAACGTTAACCTAAAGTGTTTCCATTAGGATTGCAGTAAGTGCTTTGGTGTAAAATTGAAATGTATACTACTTTTATGTCAAAGCATTCTATTCACTGTAAAATCAACTTGTTTGTCTTTATGTGCACAGGTATGAAACAACTTTCAGGACATCTCAGAATCATGTGGGAAGTTAACCTAAGGTGTTTCCATTAGGTTTGCAGTAAGTGCTTTGGAGTAAAATTGAAATGTATACTATTTGTATTGTCTAAGCATTGCATGCACTGAGATAACAACTTTTTTCTGTTGATGTGTACAGCCATGAAACAAATTTCAAACTACTCATAATCCTGTGGAAAGTTAACCTAAAGTGTTTCCATTAGGTTTGCAGTAAGTGCTTTGGTGTAAAATTGAAATGTATACTATTTGTATTGTCTAAGCATTGCATGCACTGAGACAACAACTTTTTTCTGTTGATGTGTACAGCCATGAAACAACTTTAAATCTACTCATTCTCATGTGTGTGAAGTTAACCAAATGTGTTTGCGTTAGGTTTGCAGTCAGGACTTTTGAGTACAATTGAAATGTATACTACCTTTATGTCAAAGCATTCTATTCACTGTGAAATCAACTTTTTTGTCTTTATCTGCACAGGTATGAAACAACTTTCAGACATCTCAGAATCATGTGGGAAGTTAACCTAAAGTGTTTCCATTAGGTTTGCAGTAAGTGCTTTGGTGTAAAATTGAAATGTATACTATTTGTATTGTCTAAGCATTGCATACACTGAGATAACAACTTTTTTGTGTTGATGTGTACAGCCATGAAACAACTTTCAAACTACTCATAATCATGTGGAAAGTTAACCAAAGGTGTTTCCATTAGGTTTGCAGTAAGTGCTTTGGTGTAAAATTGAAATGTATACTATATGTTTTGTAAAAGCATTGCATGCACTGAAAAAACAACTTTTTTGTCTTTATCTGCACAGGTATGAAACAACTTTCAGACATCTCAGAATCATGTGGGAAGTTAATCTGAGTTGTTTTCCTTTTGGTTTGCAAGTAAGTACTTTGGTGTAAAATTGAAATGTATACTATTTTGTATTGTCTAACCATTGCATGCACTGAGATAACAACTTTTTTGTGTTGAATGTGTACAGCCATGAAACAACTTTCAAACTACTCATAATCATGTGGGAAGTTAACCTAACGTGTTTCCAATAGTTAGCAGTAAGTACTTTCGTGTAAAATTGAGATGTATACTACTTTTATGTCAAAGCATTCTATTCACTGTAACATCAACTTGTTTGTCTTTATGTGCACAGGTATGAAACAACTTTCAGACATCTCAGAATCATGAGGGAAGTTAACCTAAGGTGTTTCCATTAGGTTTGCAGTAAGTGCTTTGGAGTAAAATTGAAATGTATACTACTGTTATGTCAAAGCATTCTATTCACTGTAAAATCAACTTGTTTGTCTTTATGTGCACAGGTATGAAACAACTTTCAGACATCTCAGAATCATGAGGGAAGTTAACCTAAGGTGTTTCCATTAGGTTTGCAGTAAGTGCTTTGGAGTAAAATTGAAATGTATACAATTTGTATTGTCTAAGCATTGCATGCACTGAGATAACAACTTTTTTCTGTTGATGTGTACAGCCATGAAACAAATTTCAAACTACTCATAATGATGTGGAAAGGTTAACCTAAGGTGTTTCCATTAGGTTTGCAGTAAGTGCTTTGGTTGTAAAATTGAAATGTATACTATCTTGTATTGTAAAAGCATTGCATGCACTGAGAAACCAACTTTTTTGTCTTGATGTGCAGAGGTATTGAAACAACTTTCAGACATCTCAGAATCATTGTGGGAAATTAATCTAAGTTGTTTCCATTAGGTTTGCAGTAAGTATTTTGGTGTAAAATTGAAATGTATACTATTTGTATTGTCTAAAGCATTGCCATGCACTGAGATAACAACTTTTTTGTGTTGATGTGTACAGCCATGAAACAACTTTCAAACTACTCATAATCATGTGGGAAGTTAAGCTAAGGTGTTTCCATTAGTTTGCAGTAAGTACTTTGGTGTAAAATTCAGAAGTGTACTACCTTAATGTCAGAGCATAGTAGTACTGAGAAAGTAACTTTTTTGTCTTGATGAACTGAGGCATGAAACAACTTTAAACCTATTCATACTCATCTGGGAAGTTAACCAAATGAGTTTGCATTAGGTTTGCAGTCAGGACTTTTGAGTACATTTGAAATGTATACTACCTTTATGTCAAAGCATTCTATTCACTGTGAAATCAACTTTTTTGTCTGTATCTGCACAGGTATGAAACAACTTTCAGACATCTCAGAATCATGTGGGAAGTTAACCTAAAGTGTTTCCATTAGGTTTGCAGTAAGTGCTTTGGTGTAAAATTGAAATGTATACTATTTGTATTGTCTAAGCATTGCATACACTGAGATAACAACTTTTTTGTGTTGATGTGTACAGCCATGAAACAACTTTCAAACTACTCATAATCATGTGGAAAGTTAACCAAAGGTGTTTCCATTAGGTTTGCCAGTAAGTGCTTTGGTGTAAAATTGAAATGTATACTATATGTTTTGTAAAAGCATTGCATGCACTGAAAAAACAACTTTTTTGTCTTGATGTCCACAGGTATGAAACAACTTTCAGACATCTCAGAATCATGTGGGAAGTTAATCTGAGTTGTTTCCTTTAGATTTGCAGTAAGTACTTTGGTGTAAAATTGAAATTGTATACTACTTTTATGTCAAACCATTCTATTCACTGTAAAATAAACTTGTTTGTCTTTATGTGCACAGGTATGAAACAAGTTTCAGACATCTCAGAATCATGTGGGAAGTTAACCTAAGGTGTTTCCATTAGGTTTGCAGTAAGTGCTTTGGAGTAAAATTGAAATGTATACTACTTGTATTGTCTAAGCATTGCATGCACTGAGATAACAACTTTTTTCTGTTGATGTGTACAGCCATGAAACAACTTTCAAACTACTCATAATCATGTGGAAAGTTTAACCTAAGGTGTTTCCATTAGGTTTGCAGTAAGTGCTTTGGTGTAAAATTGAAATGTATACTATTTGTATTGTAAAAGCATTGCATGCACTGAGAAACCAACTTTTTTGTCTTGATGAGCAAAGGTATGAAACAACTTTCAGACATCTCAGAATCATGTGGGAAGTTAATCTAAGTTGTTTCCATTAGTTTTGCCGTAAGTATTTTGGTGTAAAATTGAAATGTATACTATTTGTATTGTCTTAGCATTGCATGCACTGAGATAACAACTTTTTTGTGTTGATGTGTACAGCCATGAAACAACTTTCAAACTACTCATAATCATGTGGGAAGTTAACCCTAAGGTGTTTCCATTAGTTTGCAGTAAGTACTTTGGTGTAAAATTCAGATGTGTACTACCTCAATGTCAGAGCATAGTAGTACTGAGAAAGTAACTTTTTTATCTTGATGAACTGAGGCATGAAACAACTTTAAACCTTGTCATACTCATCTGGGAAGTTAACCAAATGTGTTTGCATTAGGTTTGCAGTCAGGAGTTTTGAGTACAATTGAAATGTATACCTACTTTTATGTCAAAGCATTCTATTCACTGTGAAATCAACTTTTTTGTCTTTATGTGCACAGGTATGAAACAACTTTCAGACATCTCAGAATCATGTGGGAAGTTAACTTAAACTGTTTTCATTAGGATTGCAGTAAGTGCTTTGGTGTAAAATTGAAATGCTATACTATTTGTATTGTATAAGCATTGCATGCACTGAGATAACAACTTTTTTCTGTTGATGTGTACAGCCATGAAACAACTTTCAAACTACTCATAATCATGTGGAAAGTTAACCTAAGGTGTTTCCATTAGGTTTGCAGTAAGTGCTTTGGTGTAAAATTGAAATGTATACTATTTGTATTGTAAAAGCATTGCATGCACTGAGAAACCAACTTTTTTGTCTTGATGTGCACAGGTATGAAACAAATTTCAGACATCTCAGAATCATGTGGGAAATTAATCTAAGTTGTTTCCATTAGGTTTGCAGTAAGTATTTTGGTGTAAAATTGAAATGTATACTATTTGTATTGTCTAAGCATTGCATGCACTGAGATAACAACTTTTTTGTGTTGATGTGTACAGCCATGAAACAACTTTCAAACTACTCATAATCATGTGGGAAGTTAACCTAAGGTGTTTCCATTAGTTTGCAGTAAGTACTTTGGTGTAAAAATTCAGATGTGTACTACCTTAATGTCAGAGCATTGTAGTACTGAGAAAGTAACTTTTTTGTCTTGATGAACTGAGGCATGAAACAACTTTAAACCTAGTCATTACTCATCTGGGAAGTTAACCAAATGTGTTTGCATTAGGTTTGCAGTCAGGACGTTTGAGTACAATTGAAAATGTATACTACTTTTATGTCAAAGCATTCTAATCACTGTGAAATCAACTTTTTTGTCTTTATGTGCACAGGTATGAAACAACTTTCAGACATCTCAGAATCATGTGGGAAGTTAACCTAGAGTGTTTTTCATTAGGATTGCAGTAAGTGCTTTGGTGTAAAATTGAAATGTATACTATTTGTATTGTCTAAGCATTGCATGCACTGAGATAACAACTTTTTTGTGTTGATGTGTACAGCCATGAAACAACTTTCAAACTACTAATAATCATGTGGAACGTTAACCTAAAGTGTTTCCATTAGGTTTGCAGTAAGTGGAACGTTAACCTAAAGTGTTTCCATTAGGTTTGCAGTAAGTGCTTTGGTGTAAAATTGAAATGTATACTACTTTTATGTCAAAGCATTCTATTCACTGTAAAATCAACTTGTTTGTCTTTATGTGCACAGGTATGAAACAAGTTTCAGACATCTCAGAATCATGTGGGAAGTTAACCTAAGGTGTTTCCATTAGGTTTGCAGTAAGTGCTTTGGAGTAAAATTGAAATGTATACTACTTGTATTGTCTAAGCATTGCATGCACTGAGATAACAACTTTTTTCTGTTGATGTGTACAGCCATGAAACAACTTTCAAACTACTCATAATCATGTGGAAAGTTAACCTAAGGTGTTTCCATTAGGTTTGCAGTAAGTGCTTTGGTGTAAAATTGAAATGTATACTATTTGTATTGTAAAAGCATTGCATGCACTGAGAAACCAACTTTTTTGTCTTGATGAGCACAGGTATGAAACAACTTTCAGACATCTCAGAATCATGTGGGAAGTTAATCTAAGTTGTTTCCATTAGTTTTGCCGTAAGTATTTTGGTGTAAAATTGAAATGTATACTATTTGTATTGTCTTAGCATTGCATGCACTGAGATAACAACTTTTTTGTGTTGATGTGTACAGCCATGAAACAACTTTCAAACTACTCATAATCATGTGGGAAGTTAACCTAAGGTGTTTCCATTAGTTTGCAGTAAGTACTTTGGTGTAAAATTCAGATGTGTACTACCTTAATGTCAGAGCATAGTAGTACTGAGAAAGTAACTTTTTTGTCTTGATGAACTGAGGCATGAAACAACTTTAAACCTAGTCATACTCATCTGGGACGTTAACCAAATGTGTTTGCATTAGGTTTGCAGTCAGGACGTTTGAGTACAATTGAAATGTATACTACTTTTATGTCAAAGCATTCTAATCACTGTGAAATCAACTTTTTTGTCTTTATGTGCACAGGTATGAAACAACTTTCAGACATCTCAGAATCATGTGGGAAGTTAACCTAGAGTGTTTTCATTAGGATTGCAGTAAGTGCTTTGGTGTAAAATTGAAATGTATACTATTTGTATTGTCTAAGCATTGCATGCACTGAGATAACAACTTTTTTGTGTTGATGTGTACAGCCATGAAACAACTTTCAAGCTACTAATAATCATGTGGAACGTTAACCTAAAGTGTTTCCATTAGGTTTGCAGTAAGTGCTTTGGTGTAAAATTGAAATGTATACTACTTTTATGTCAAAGCATTCTATTCACTGTAAAATCAACTTGTTTGTCTTTATGTGCACAGGTATGAAACAAGTTTCAGACATCTCAGAATCATGTGGGAAGTTAACCTAAGGTGTTTCCATTAGGTTTGCAGTAAGTGCTTTGGAGTAAAATTGAAATGTATACTACTTGTATTGTCTAAGCATTGCATGCACTGAGATAACAACTTTTTTGTGTTGATGTGTACAGCCATGAAACAACTTTCAAACTACTCATAATCATGTGGGAAGTTAACCTAAGGTGTTTCCATTAGTTTGCAGTAAGTACTTTGGTGTAAAATTCAGATGTGTACTACCTTAATGTCAGAGCATAGTAGTACTGAGAAAGTAACTTTTTTATCTTGATGAACTGAGGCATGAAACAACTTTAAACCTTGTCATACTCATCTGGGAAGTTAACCAAATGTGTTTGCATTAGGTTTGCAGTCAGGAGTTTTGAGTACAATTGAAATGTATACTACTTTTATGTCAAAGCATTCTATTCACTGTGAAATCAACTTTTTTGTCTTTATGTGCACAGGTATGAAACAACTTTCAGACATCTCAGAATCATGTGGGAAGTTAACTTAAAGTGTTTTCATTAGGATTGCAGTAAGTGCTTTGGTGTAAAATTGAAATGTATACTATTTGTATTGTCTAAGCATTGCATGCACTGAGATAACAACTTTTTTGTGTTGATGTGTACAGCCATGAAACAACTTTCAAACTACTCATAATCATGTGGAAAGTTAACCTAAAGTGTTTCCATTAGGTTTGCAGTAAGTGCTTTGGTGTAAAATTGAAATGTATACTATTTGTATTGTCTAAGCATTGCATGCACTGAGACAACAACTTTTTTCTGTTGATGTGTACAGCCATGAAACAACTTTAAACCTACTCATACTCATGTGGGAAGTTAACCAAATGTGTTTGCGTTAGGTTTGCAGTCAGGACTTTTGAGTACAATTGAAATGTATACTACCTTTATGTCAAAGCATTCTATTCACTGTGAAATCAACTTTTTTGTCTTTATCTGCACAGGTATGAAACAACTTTCAGACATCTCAGAATCATGTGGGAAGTTAACCTAAAGTGTTTCCATTAGGTTTGCAGTAAGTGCTTTGGTGTAAAATTGAAATGTATACTATTTGTATTGTCTAAGCATTGCATACACTGAGATAACAACTTTTTTGTGTTGATGTGTACAGCCATGAAACAACTTTCAAACTACTCATAATCATGTGGAAAGTTAACCAAAGGTGTTTCCATTAGGTTTGCAGTAAGTGCTTTGGTGTAAAATTGAAATGTATACTATATGTTTTGTAAAAGCATTGCATGCACTGAAAAAAGAACTTTTTTGTCTTGATGTGCACAGGTATGAAACAACTTTCAGACATCTCAGAATCATGTGGGAAGTTAATCTGAGTTGTTTCCTTTAGGTTTGCAGTAAGTACTTTGGTGTAAAATTGAAATGTATACTATTTGTATTGTCTAACCATTGCATGCACTGAGATAACAACTTTTTTGTGTTGATGTGTACAGCCATTAAACAACTTTCAAACTACTCATAATCATGTGGGAAGTTAACCTAAGGTGTTTCCAATAGTTAGCAGTAAGTACTTTGGTGTAAAATTGAGATGTATACTACCTTAATGTCAGAGCATAGTAGTACTGAGAAAGTAACTTTTTTGTCTTGATGAACTGAGACATGAAACAACTTTAAACCTAGTCATACTCATCTGGGAAGTTAACCAAATGTGTTTGCATTAGGTTTGCAGTCAGGACGTTTGAGTACAATTGAAATGTATACTACTTTTATGTCAAAGCATTCTATTCACTGTGAAATCAACTTTTTTGTCTTTATGTGCACAGGTATGAAATAACTTTCAGACATCTCAGAATCATGTGGGAAGTTAACTTAAAGTGTTTTCATTAGGATTGCAGTAAGTGCTTTGGTGTAAAATTGAAATGTATACTATTTGTATTGTCTAAGCATTGCATGCACTGAGATAACAACTTTTTTCTGTTGTTGTGTACAGCCATGAAACAACTTTCAAACTACTCATAATGATGTGGAAAGTTAACCTAAGGTGTTTCCATTAGGTTTGCAGTAAGTGCTTTGTGTAAAATTGAAATGTATACTATTTGTATTGTAAAAGCATTGCATGCACTGAAAACCAACTTTTTTGTCTTGATGTGCACAGGTATGAAACAACTTTCAGACATCTCAGAATCATGTGGGAAATTAATCTAAGTTGTTTCCATTAGGTTTGCAGTAAGTATTTTGGTGTAAAATTGAAATGTATACTATTTGTATTGTCTAAGCATTGCATGCACTGAGATAACAACTTTTTTGTGTTGATGTGTACAGCCATGAAACAACTTTCAAACTACTCATAATCATGTGGGAAGTTAACCTAAGGTGTTTCCATTAGTTTGCAGTAAGTACTTTGGTGTAAAATTCAGATGTGTACTACCTTAATGTCAGAGCATAGTAGTACTGAGAAAGTAACTTTTTTGTCTTGATGAACTGAGGCATGAAACAACTTTAAACCTAGTCATACTCATCTGGGAAGTTAACCAAATGTGTTTGCATTAGGTTTGCAGTCAGGACGTTTGAGTACAATTGAAATGTATACTACTTTTATGTCAAAGCATTCTAATCACTGTGAAATCAACTTTTTTGTCTTTATGTGCACAGGTATGAAACAACTTTCAGACATCTCAGAATCATGTGGGAAGTTAACCTAGAGTGTTTTCATTAGGATTGCAGTAAGTGCTTTGGTGTAAAATTGAAATGTATACTATTTGTATTGTCTAAGCATTGCATGCACTGAGATAACAACTTTTTGTGTTGATGTGTAAAGCCATGAAACAACTTTCAAACTACTAATAATCATGTGGAACGTTAACCTAAAGTGTTTCCATTAGGTTTGCAGTAAGTGCTTTGGTGTAAAATTGAAATGTATACTACTTTTATGTCAAAGCATTCTATTCACTGTAAAATCAACTTGTTTGTCTTTATGTGCACAGGTATGAAACAAGTTTCAGACATCTCAGAATCATGTGGGAAGTTAACCTAAGGTGTTTCCATTAGGTTTGCAGTAAGTGCTTTGGAGTAAAATTGAAATGTATACTACTTGTATTGTCTAAGCATTGCATGCACTGAGATAACAACTTTCTGTTGATGTGTACAGCCATGAAACAACTTTCAAACTACTCATAATCATGTGGAACGTTAACCTAAGGTGTTTCCATTAGTTTGCAGTAAGTACTTTGGTGTAAAATTCAGATGTGTACTACCTTAATGTCAGAGCATAGTAGTACTGAGAAAGTAACTTTTTTATCTTGATGAACTGAGGCATGAAACAACTTTCAAACTACTCATAATCATGTGGAAAGTTAACCTAAAGTGTTTCCATTAGGTTTGCAGTAAGTGCTTTGGTGTAAAATTGAAATGTATACTATTTGTATTGTCTAAGCATTGCATGCACTGAGACAACAACTTTTTTCTGTTGATGTGTACAGCCATGAAACAACTTTAAACCTACTCATACTCATGTGGGAAGTTAACCAAATGTGTTTGCGTTAGGTTTGCAGTCAGGACTTTTGAGTACAATTGAAATGTATACTACCTTTATGTCAAAGCATTCTATTCACTGTGAAATCAACTTATTTGTCTTTATCTGCACAGGTATGAAACAACTTTCAGACATCTCAGAATCATGTGGGAAGTTAACCTAAAGTGTTTCCATTAGGTTTGCAGTAAGTGCTTTGGTGTAAAATTGAAATGTATACTATTTGTATTGTCTAAGCATTGCATACACAGAGATAACAACTTTTTTGTGTTGATGTGTACAGCCATGAAACAACTTTCAAACTACTCATAATCATGTGGAAAGTTAACCAAAGGTGTTTCCATTAGGTTTGCAGTAAGTGCTTTGGTGTAAAATTGAAATGTATACTATATGTTTTGTAAAAGCACTGCATGCACTGAAAAAACAACTTTTTTGTCTTGATGTGCACAGGTATGAAACAACTTTCAGACATCTCAGAATCATGTGGGAAGTTAATCTGAGTTGTTTCCTTTAGGTTTGCAGTAAGTACTTTGGTGTAAAATTGAAATGTATACTATTTGTATTGTCTAACCATTGCATGCACTGAGATAACAACTTTTTTGTGTTGATGTGTACAGCCATTAAACAACTTTCAAACTACTCATAATCATGTGGGAAGTTAACCTAAGGTGTTTCCAATAGTTAGCAGTAAGTACTTTGGTGTAAAATTGAGATGTATACTACCTTAATGTCAGAGCATAGTAGTACTGAGAAAGTAACTTTTTTGTCTTGATGAACTGAGGCATGAAACAACTTTAAACCTAGTCATACTCATCTGGGAAGTTAACCAAATGTGTTTGCATTAGGTTTGCAGTCAGGACGTTTGAGTACAATTGAAATGTATACTACTTTTATGTCAAAGCATTCTATTCACTGTGAAATCAACTTTTTTGTCTTTATGTGCACAGGTATGAAACAACTTTCAGACATCTCAGAATCATGTGGGAAGTTAACCTAGAGTGTTTTCATTAGGATTGCAGTAAGTGCTTTCGTGTAAAATTGAAATGTATACTATTTGTATTGTCTAAGCATTGCATGCACTGAGATAACAACTTTTTTGTGTTGATGTGTACAGCCATGAAACAACTTTCAAACTACTAATAATCATGTGGAACGTTAACCTAAAGTGTTTCCATTAGGATTGCAGTAAGTGCTTTGGTGTAAAATTGAAATGTATACTACTTTTATGTCAAAGCATTCTATTCACTGTAAAATCAACTTGTTTGTCTTTATGTGCACAGGTATGAAACAAGTTTCAGACATCTCAGAATCATGTGGGAAGTTAACCTAAGGTGTTTCCATTAGGTTTGCAGTAAGTGCTTTGGAGTAAAATTGAAATGTATACTACTTGTATTGTCTAAGCATTGCATGCACTGAGATAACAACTTTTTTCTGTTGATGTGTACAGCCATGAAACAACTTTCAAACTACTCATAATCATGTGGAAAGTTAACCTAAGGTGTTTCCATTAGGTTTGCAGTAAGTGCTTTGGTGTAAAATTGAAATGTATACTATTTGTATTGTAAAAGCATTGCATGCACTGAGAAACCAACTTTTTTGTCTTGATGAGCACAGGTATGAAACAACTTTCAGACATCTCAGAATCATGTGGGAAGTTAATCTAAGTTGTTTCCATTAGTTTTGCCGTAAGTATTTTGGTGTAAAATTGAAATGTATACTATTTGTATTGTCTTAGCATTGCATGCACTGAGATAACAACTTTTTTGTGTTGATGTGTACAGCCATGAAACAACTTTCAAACTACTCATAATCATGTGGGAAGTTAACCTAAGGTGTTTCCATTAGTTTGCAGTAAGTACTTTGGTGTAAAATTCAGATGTGTACTACCTTAATGTCAGAGCATAGTAGTACTGAGAAAGTAACTTTTTTGTCTTGATGAACTGAGGCATGAAACAACTTTAAACCTTGTCATACTCATCTGGGAAGTTAACCAAATGTGTTTGCATTAGGTTTGCAGTCAGGAGTTTTGAGTACAATTGAAATGTATACTACTTTTATGTCAAAGCATTCTATTCACTGTGAAATCAACTTTTTTGTCTTTATGTGCACAGGTATGAAACAACTTTCAGACATCTCAGAATCATGTGGGAAGTTAACTTAAAGTGTTTTCATTAGGATTGCAGTAAGTGCTTTGGTGTAAAATTGAAATGTATACTATTTGTATTGTCTAAGCATTGCATGCACTGAGATAACAACTTTTTTCTGTTGTTGTGTACAGCCATGAAACAACTTTCAAACTACTCATAATGATGTGGAAAGTTAACCTAAGGTGTTTCCATTAGGTTTGCAGTAAGTGCTTTGTGTAAAATTGAAATGTATACTATTTGTATTGTAAAAGCATTGCATGCACTGAAAACCAACTTTTTTGTCTTGATGTGCACAGGTATGAAACAACTTTCAGACATCTCAGAATCATGTGGGAAATTAATCTAAGTTGTTTCCATTAGGTTTGCAGTAAGTATTTTGGTGTAAAATTGAAATGTATACTATTTGTATTGTCTAAGCATTGCATGCACTGAGATAACAACTTTTTTGTGTTGATGTGTACAGCCATGAAACAACTTTCAAACTACTCATAATCATGTGGGAAGTTAACCTAAGGTGTTTCCATTAGTTTGCAGTAAGTACTTTGGTGTAAAATTCAGATGTGTACTACCTTAATGTCAGAGCATAGTAGTACTGAGAAAGTAACTTTTTTGTCTTGATGAACTGAGGCATGAAACAACTTTAAACCTAGTCATACTCATCTGGGAAGTTAACCAAATGTGTTTGCATTAGGTTTGCAGTCAGGACGTTTGAGTACAATTGAAATGTATACTACTTTTATGTCAAAGCATTCTAATCACTGTGAAATCAACTTTTTTGTCTTTATGTGCACAGGTATGAAACAACTTTCAGACATCTCAGAATCATGTGGGAAGTTAACCTAGAGTGTTTTCATTAGGATTGCAGTAAGTGCTTTGGTGTAAAATTGAAATGTATACTATTTGTATTGTCTAAGCATTGCATGCACTGAGATAACAACTTTTTTGTGTTGATGTGTAAAGCCATGAAACAACTTTCAAACTACTAATAATCATGTGGAACGTTAACCTAAAGTGTTTCCATTAGGTTTGCAGTAAGTGCTTTGGTGTAAAATTGAAATGTATACTACTTTTATGTCAAAGCATTCTATTCACTGTAAAATCAACTTGTTTGTCTTTATGTGCACAGGTATGAAACAAGTTTCAGACATCTCAGAATCATGTGGGAAGTTAACCTAAGGTGTTTCCATTAGGTTTGCAGTAAGTGCTTTGGAGTAAAATTGAAATGTATACTACTTGTATTGTCTAAGCATTGCATGCACTGAGATAACAACTTTTTTCTGTTGATGTGTACAGCCATGAAACAACTTTCAAACTACTCATAATCATGTGGAACGTTAACCTAAGGTGTTTCCATTAGTTTGCAGTAAGTACTTTGGTGTAAAATTCAGATGTGTACTACCTTAATGTCAGAGCATAGTAGTACTGAGAAAGTAACTTTTTTATCTTGATGAACTGAGGCATGAAACAACTTTCAAACTACTCATAATCATGTGGAAAGTTAACCTAAAGTGTTTCCATTAGGTTTGCAGTAAGTGCTTTGGTGTAAAATTGAAATGTATACTATTTGTATTGTCTAAGCATTGCATGCACTGAGACAACAACTTTTTTCTGTTGATGTGTACAGCCATGAAACAACTTTAAACCTACTCATACTCATGTGGGAAGTTAACCAAATGTGTTTGCGTTAGGTTTGCAGTCAGGACTTTTGAGTACAATTGAAATGTATACTACCTTTATGTCAAAGCATTCTATTCACTGTGAAATCAACTTATTTGTCTTTATCTGCACAGGTATGAAACAACTTTCAGACATCTCAGAATCATGTGGGAAGTTAACCTAAAGTGTTTCCATTAGGTTTGCAGTAAGTGCTTTGGTGTAAAATTGAAATGTATACTATTTGTATTGTCTAAGCATTGCATACACAGAGATAACAACTTTTTTGTGTTGATGTGTACAGCCATGAAACAACTTTCAAACTACTCATAATCATGTGGAAAGTTAACCAAAGGTGTTTCCATTAGGTTTGCAGTAAGTGCTTTGGTGTAAAATTGAAATGTATACTATATGTTTTGTAAAAGCACTGCATGCACTGAAAAAACAACTTTTTTGTCTTGATGTGCACAGGTATGAAACAACTTTCAGACATCTCAGAATCATGTGGGAAGTTAATCTGAGTTGTTTCCTTTAGGTTTGCAGTAAGTACTTTGGTGTAAAATTGAAATGTATACTATTTGTATTGTCTAACCATTGCATGCACTGAGATAACAACTTTTTTGTGTTGATGTGTACAGCCATTAAACAACTTTCAAACTACTCATAATCATGTGGGAAGTTAACCTAAGGTGTTTCCAATAGTTAGCAGTAAGTACTTTGGTGTAAAATTGAGATGTATACTACCTTAATGTCAGAGCATAGTAGTACTGAGAAAGTAACTTTTTTGTCTTGATGAACTGAGGCATGAAACAACTTTAAACCTAGTCATACTCATCTGGGAAGTTAACCAAATGTGTTTGCATTAGGTTTGCAGTCAGGACGTTTGAGTACAATTGAAATGTATACTACTTTTATGTCAAAGCATTCTATTCACTGTGAAATCAACTTTTTTGTCTTTATGTGCACAGGTATGAAACAACTTTCAGACATCTCAGAATCATGTGGGAAGTTAACCTAGAGTGTTTTCATTAGGATTGCAGTAAGTGCTTTCGTGTAAAATTGAAATGTATACTATTTGTATTGTCTAAGCATTGCATGCACTGAGATAACAACTTTTTTGTGTTGATGTGTACAGCCATGAAACAACTTTCAAACTACTAATAATCATGTGGAACGTTAACCTAAAGTGTTTCCATTAGGATTGCAGTAAGTGCTTTGGTGTAAAATTGAAATGTATACTACTTTTATGTCAAAGCATTCTATTCACTGTAAAATCAACTTGTTTGTCTTTATGTGCACAGGTATGAAACAAGTTTCAGACATCTCAGAATCATGTGGGAAGTTAACCTAAGGTGTTTCCATTAGGTTTGCAGTAAGTGCTTTGGAGTAAAATTGAAATGTATACTACTTGTATTGTCTAAGCATTGCATGCACTGAGATAACAACTTTTTTCTGTTGATGTGTACAGCCATGAAACAACTTTCAAACTACTCATAATCATGTGGAAAGTTAACCTAAGGTGTTTCCATTAGGTTTGCAGTAAGTGCTTTGGTGTAAAATTGAAATGTATACTATTTGTATTGTAAAAGCATTGCATGCACTGAGAAACCAACTTTTTTGTCTTGATGAGCACAGGTATGAAACAACTTTCAGACATCTCAGAATCATGTGGGAAGTTAATCTAAGTTGTTTCCATTAGTTTTGCCGTAAGTATTTTGGTGTAAAATTGAAATGTATACTATTTGTATTGTCTTAGCATTGCATGCACTGAGATAACAACTTTTTTGTGTTGATGTGTACAGCCATGAAACAACTTTCAAACTACTCATAATCATGTGGGAAGTTAACCTAAGGTGTTTCCATTAGTTTGCAGTAAGTACTTTGGTGTAAAATTCAGATGTGTACTACCTTAATGTCAGAGCATAGTAGTACTGAGAAAGTAACTTTTTTGTCTTGATGAACTGAGGCATGAAACAACTTTAAACCTTGTCATACTCATCTGGGAAGTTAACCAAATGTGTTTGCATTAGGTTTGCAGTCAGGAGTTTTGAGTACAATTGAAATGTATACTACTTTTATGTCAAAGCATTCTATTCACTGTGAAATCAACTTTTTTGTCTTTATGTGCACAGGTATGAAACAACTTTCAGACATCTCAGAATCATGTGGGAAGTTAACTTAAAGTGTTTTCATTAGGATTGCAGTAAGTGCTTTGGTGTAAAATTGAAATGTATACTATTTGTATTGTCTAAGCATTGCATGCACTGAGATAACAACTTTTTTGTGTTGATGTGTACAGCCATGAAACAACTTTCAAACTACTCATAATCATGTGGAAAGTTAACCTAAAGTGTTTCCATTAGGTTTGCAGTAAGTGCTTTGGTGTAAAATTGAAATGTATACTATTTGTATTGTCTAAGCATTGCATGCACTGAGACAACAACTTTTTTCTGTTGATGTGTACAGCCATGAAACAACTTTAAACCTACTCATACTCATGTGGGAAGTTAACCAAATGTGTTTGCGTTAGGTTTGCAGTCAGGACTTTTGAGTACAATTGAAATGTATACTACCTTTATGTCAAAGCATTCTATTCACTGTGAAATCAACTTTTTTGTCTTTATCTGCACAGGTATGAAACAACTTTCAGACATCTCAGAATCATGTGGGAAGTTAACCTAAAGTGTTTCCATTAGGTTTGCAGTAAGTGCTTTGGTGTAAAATTGAAATGTATACTATTTGTATTGTCTAAGCATTGCATACACTGAGATAACAACTTTTTTGTGTTGATGTGTACAGCCATGAAACAACTTTCAAACTACTCATAATCATGTGGAAAGTTAACCAAAGGTGTTTCCATTAGGTTTGCAGTAAGTGCTTTGGTGTAAAATTGAAATGTATACTATATGTTTTGTAAAAGCATTGCATGCACTGAAAAAAGAACTTTTTTGTCTTGATGTGCACAGGTATGAAACAACTTTCAGACATCTCAGAATCATGTGGGAAGTTAATCTGAGTTGTTTCCTTTAGGTTTGCAGTAAGTACTTTGGTGTAAAATTGAAATGTATACTATTTGTATTGTCTAACCATTGCATGCACTGAGATAACAACTTTTTTGTGTTGATGTGTACAGCCATTAAACAACTTTCAAACTACTCATAATCATGTGGGAAGTTAACCTAAGGTGTTTCCAATAGTTAGCAGTAAGTACTTTGGTGTAAAATTGAGATGTATACTACCTTAATGTCAGAGCATAGTAGTACTGAGAAAGTAACTTTTTTGTCTTGATGAACTGAGGCATGAAACAACTTTAAACCTAGTCATACTCATCTGGGAAGTTAACCAAATGTGTTTGCATTAGGTTTGCAGTCAGGACGTTTGAGTACAATTGAAATGTATACTACTTTTATGTCAAAGCATTCTATTCACTGTGAAATCAACTTTTTTGTCTTTATGTGCACAGGTATGAAATAACTTTCAGACATCTCAGAATCATGTGGGAAGTTAACTTAAAGTGTTTTCATTAGGATTGCAGTAAGTGCTTTGGTGTAAAATTGAAATGTATACTATTTGTATTGTCTAAGCATTGCATGCACTGAGATAACAACTTTTTTCTGTTGTTGTGTACAGCCATGAAACAACTTTCAAACTACTCATAATGATGTGGAAAGTTAACCTAAGGTGTTTCCATTAGGTTTGCAGTAAGTGCTTTGTGTAAAATTGAAATGTATACTATTTGTATTGTAAAAGCATTGCATGCACTGAAAACCAACTTTTTTGTCTTGATGTGCACAGGTATGAAACAACTTTCAGACATCTCAGAATCATGTGGGAAATTAATCTAAGTTGTTTCCATTAAGTTTGCAGTAAGTATTTTGGTGTAAAATTGAAATGTATACTATTTGTATTGTCTAAGCATTGCATGCACTGAGATAACAACTTTTTTGTGTTGATGTGTACAGCCATGAAACAACTTTCAAACTACTCATAATCATGTGGGAAGTTAACCTAAGGTGTTTCCATTAGTTTGCAGTAAGTACTTTGGTGTAAAATTCAGATGTGTACTACCTTAATGTCAGAGCATAGTAGTACTGAGAAAGTAACTTTTTTGTCTTGATGAACTGAGGCATGAAACAACTTTAAACCTAGTCATACTCATCTGGGAAGTTAACCAAATGTGTTTGCATTAGGTTTGCAGTCAGGACGTTTGAGTACAATTGAAATGTATACTACTTTTATGTCAAAGCATTCTAATCACTGTGAAATCAACTTTTTTGTCTTTATGTGCACAGGTATGAAACAACTTTCAGACATCTCAGAATCATGTGGGAAGTTAACCTAGAGTGTTTTCATTAGGATTGCAGTAAGTGCTTTGGTGTAAAATTGAAATGTATACTATTTGTATTGTCTAAGCATTGCATGCACTGAGATAACAACTTTTTTGTGTTGATGTGTAAAGCCATGAAACAACTTTCAAACTACTAATAATCATGTGGAACGTTAACCTAAAGTGTTTCCATTAGGTTTGCAGTAAGTGTTTTGGTGTAAAATTGAAATGTATACTACTTTTATGTCAAAGCATTCTATTCACTGTAAAATCAACTTGTTTGTCTTTATGTGCACAGGTATGAAACAAGTTTCAGACATCTCAGAATCATGTGGGAAGTTAACCTAAGGTGTTTCCATTAGGTTTGCAGTAAGTGCTTTGGAGTAAAATTGAAATGTATACTACTTGTATTGTCTAAGCATTGCATGCACTGAGATAACAACTTTTTTCTGTTGATGTGTACAGCCATGAAACAACTTTCAAACTACTCATAATCATGTGGAACGTTAACCTAAGGTGTTTCCATTAGTTTGCAGTAAGTACTTTGGTGTAAAATTCAGATGTGTACTACCTTAATGTCAGAGCATAGTAGTACTGAGAAAGTAACTTTTTTATCTTGATGAACTGAGGCATGAAACAACTTTAAACCTTGTCATACTCATCTGGGAAGTTAACCAAATGTGTTTGCATTAGGTTTGCAGTCAGGAGTTTTGAGTACAATTGAAATGTATACTACTTTTATGTCAAAGCATTCTATTCACTGTGAAATCAACTTTTTTGTCTTTATGTGCACAGGTATGAAACAACTTTCAGACATCTCAGAATCATGTGGGAAGTTAACTTAAAGTGTTTTCATTAGGATTGCAGTAAGTGCTTTGGTGTAAAATTGAAATGTATACTATTTGTATTGTCTAAGCATTGCATGCACTGAGATAACAACTTTTTTGTGTTGATGTGTACAGCCATGAAACAACTTTCAAACTACTCATAATCATGTGGAAAGTTAACCTAATGTGTTTCCATTAGGTTTGCAGTAAGTGCTTTGGTGTAAAATTGAAATGTATACTATTTGTATTGTCTAAGCATTGCATGCACTGAGACAACAACTTTTTTCTGTTGATGTGTACAGCCATGAAACAACTTTAAACCTATTCATACTCATGTGGGAAGTTAACCAAATGTGTTTGCGTTAGGTTTGCAGTCAGGACTTTTGAGTACAATTGAAATGTATACTACCTTTATGTCAAAGCATTCTATTCACTGTGAAATCAACTTTTTTGTCTTTATCTGCACAGGTATGAAACAACTTTCAGACATCTCAGAATCATGTGGGAAGTTAACCTAAAGTGTTTCCATTAGGTTTGCAGTAAGTGCTTTGGTGTAAAATTGAAATGTATACTATTTGTATTGTCTAAGCATTGCATACACTGAGATAACAACTTTTTTGTGTTGATGTGTACAGCCATGAAACAACTTTCAAACTACTCATAATCATGTGGAAAGTTAACCAAAGGTGTTTCCATTAGGTTTGCAGTAAGTGCTTTGGTGTAAAATTGAAATGTATACTATATGTTTTGTAAAAGCATTGCATGCACTGAAAAAAGAACTTTTTTGTCTTGATGTGCACAGGTATGAAACAACTTTCAGACATCTCAGAATCATGTGGGAAGTTAATCTGAGTTGTTTCCTTTAGGTTTGCAGTAAGTACTTTGGTGTAAAATTGAAATGTATACTATTTGTATTGTCTAACCATTGCATGCACTGAGATAACAACTTTTTTGTGTTGATGTGTACAGCCATTAAACAACTTTCAAACTACTCATAATCATGTGGGAAGTTAACCTAAGGTGTTTCCAATAGTTAGCAGTAAGTACTTTGGTGTAAAATTGAGATGTATACTACCTTAATGTCAGAGCATAGTAGTACTGAGAAAGTAACTTTTTTGTCTTGATGAACTGAGGCATGAAACAACTTTAAACCTAGTCATACTCATCTGGGAAGTTAACCAAATGTGTTTGCATTAGGTTTGCAGTCAGGACGTTTGAGTACAATTGAAATGTATACTACTTTTATGTCAAAGCATTCTATTCACTGTGAAATCAACTTTTTTGTCTTTATGTGCACAGGTATGAAATAACTTTCAGACATCTCAGAATCATGTGGGAAGTTAACTTAAAGTGTTTTCATTAGGATTGCAGTAAGTGCTTTGGTGTAAAATTGAAATGTATACTATTTGTATTGTCTAAGCATTGCATGCACTGAGATAACAACTTTTTTCTGTTGTTGTGTACAGCCATGAAACAACTTTCAAACTACTCATAATGATGTGGAAAGTTAACCTAAGGTGTTTCCATTAGGTTTGCAGTAAGTGCTTTGTGTAAAATTGAAATGTATACTATTTGTATTGTAAAAGCATTGCATGCACTGAAAACCAACTTTTTTGTCTTGATGTGCACAGGTATGAAACAACTTTCAGACATCTCAGAATCATGTGGGAAATTAATCTAAGTTGTTTCCATTAGGTTTGCAGTAAGTATTTTGGTGTAAAATTGAAATGTATACTATTTGTATTGTCTAAGCATTGCATGCACTGAGATAACAACTTTTTTGTGTTGATGTGTACAGCCATGAAACAACTTTCAAACTACTCATAATCATGTGGGAAGTTAACCTAAGGTGTTTCCATTAGTTTGCAGTAAGTACTTTGGTGTAAAATTCAGATGTGTACTACCTTAATGTCAGAGCATAGTAGTACTGAGAAAGTAACTTTTTTGTCTTGATGAACTGAGGCATGAAACAACTTTAAACCTAGTCATACTCATCTGGGAAGTTAACCAAATGTGTTTGCATTAGGTTTGCAGTCAGGACGTTTGAGTACATTTGAAATGTATACTACTTTTATGTCAAAGCATTCTAATCACTGTGAAATCAACTTTTTTGTCTTTATGTGCACAGGTATGAAACAACTTTCAGACATCTCAGAATCATGTGGGAAGTTAACCTAGAGTGTTTTCATTAGGATTGCAGTAAGTGCTTTGGTGTAAAATTGAAATGTATACTATTTGTATTGTCTAAGCATTGCATGCACTGAGATAACAACTTTTTTGTGTTGATGTGTAAAGCCATGAAACAACTTTCAAACTACTAATAATCATGTGGAACGTTAACCTAAAGTGTTTCCATTAGGTTTGCAGTAAGTGCTTTGGTGTAAAATTGAAATGTATACTACTTTTATGTCAAAGCATTCTATTCACTGTAAAATCAACTTGTTTGTCTTTATGTGCACAGGTATGAAACAAGTTTCAGACATCTCAGAATCATGTGGGAAGTTAACCTAAGGTGTTTCCATTAGGTTTGCAGTAAGGGCTTTGGAGTAAAATTGAAATGTATACTACTTGTATTGTCTAAGCATTGCATGCACTGAGATAACAACTTTTTTCTGTTGATGTGTACAGCCATGAAACAACTTTCAAACTACTCATAATCATGTGGAACGTTAACCTAAGGTGTTTCCATTAGTTTGCAGTAAGTACTTTGGTGTAAAATTCAGATATGTACTACCTTAATGTCAGAGCATAGTAGTACTGAGAAAGTAACTTTTTTATCTTGATGAACTGAGGCATGAAACAACTTTAAACCTTGTCATACTCATCTGGGAAGTTAACCAAATGTGTTTGCATTAGGTTTGCAGTCAGGAGTTTTGAGTACAATTGAAATGTATACTACTTTTATGTCAAAGCATTCTATTCACTGTGAAATCAACTTTTTTGTCTTTATGTGCACAGGTATGAAACAACTTTCAGACATCTCAGAATCATGTGGGAAGTTAACTTAAAGTGTTTTCATTAGGATTGCAGTAAGTGCTTTGGTGTAAAATTGAAATGTATATTATTTGTATTGTCTAAGCATTGCATGCACTGAGATAACAACTTTTTTGTGTTGATGTGTACAGCCATGAAACAACTTTCAAACTACTCATAATCATGTGGAAAGTTAACCTAAAGTGTTTCCATTAGGTTTGCAGTAAGTGCTTTGGTGTAAAATTGAAATGTATACTATTTGTATTGTCTAAGCATTGCATGCACTGAGACAACAACTTTTTTCTGTTGATGTGTACAGCCATGAAACAACTTTAAACCTACTCATACTCATGTGGGAAGTTAACCAAATGTGTTTGCGTTAGGTTTGCAGTCAGGACTTTTGAGTACAATTGAAATGTATACTACCTTTATGTCAAAGCATTCTATTCACTGTGAAATCAACTTTTTTGTCTTTATCTGCACAGGTATGAAACAACTTTCAGACATCTCAGAATCATGTGGGAAGTTAACCTAAAGTGTTTCCATTAGGTTTGCAGTAAGTGCTTTGGTGTAAAAATTGAAATGTATACTATTTGTATTGTCTAAGCATTGCATACACAGAGATAACAACTTTTTTGTGTTGATGTGTACAGCCATGAAACAACTTTCAAACTACTCATAATCATGTGGAAAGTTAACCAAAGGTGTTTCCATTAGGTTTGCAGTAAGTGCTTTGGTGTAAAATTGAAATGTATACTATATGTTTTGTAAAAGCATTGCATGCACTGAAAAAACAACTTTTTTGTCTTGATGTGCACAGGTATGAAACAACTTTCAGACATCTCAGAATCATGTGGGAAGTTAATCTGAGTTGTTTCCTTTAGGTTTGCAGTAAGTACTTTGGTGTAAAATTGAAATGTATACTATTTGTATTGTCTAACCATTGCATGCACTGAGATAACAACTTTTTTGTGTTGATGTGTACAGCCATTAAACAACTTTCAAACTACTCATAATCATGTGGGAAGTTAACCTAAGGTGTTTCCAATAGTTAGCAGTAAGTACTTTGGTGTAAAATTGAGATGTATACTACCTTAATGTCAGAGCATAGTAGTACTGAGAAAGTAACTTTTTTGTCTTGATGAACTGAGGCATGAAACAACTTTAAACCTAGTCATACTCATCTGGGAAGTTAACCAAATGTGTTTGCATTAGGTTTGCAGTCAGGACGTTTGAGTACAATTGAAATGTATACTACTTTTATGTCAAAACATTCTATTCACTGTGAAATCAACTTTTTTGTCTTTATGTGCACAGGTATGAAACAACTTTCAGACATCTCAGAATCATGTGGGAAGTTAACCTAGAGTGTTTTCATTAGGATTGCAGTAAGTGCTTTCGTGTAAAATTGAAATGTATACTATTTGTATTGTCTAAGCATTGCATGCACTGAGATAACAACTTTTTTGTGTTGATGTGTACAGCCATGAAACAACTTTCCAACTACTAATAATCATGTGGAACGTTAACCTAAAGTGTTTCCATTAGGATTGCAGTAAGTGCTTTGGTGTAAAATTGAAATGTATACTACTTTTATGTCAAAGCATTCTATTCACTGTAAAATCAACTTGTTTGTCTTTATGTGCACAGGTATGAAACAACTTTCAGACATCTCAGAATCATGAGGGAAGTTAACCTAAGGTGTTTCCATTAGGTTTGCAGTAAGTGCTTTGGAGTAAAATTGAAATGTATACCACTTTTATGTCAAAGCATTCTATTCACTGTAAAATCAACTTGTTTGTCTTTATGTGCACAGGTATGAAACAACTTTCAGACATCTCAGAATCATGAGGGAAGTTAACCTAAGGTATTTCCATTAGGTTTGCAGTAAGTGCTTTGGAGTAAAATTGAAATGTATACTATTTGTATTGTCTAAGCATTGCATGCACTGAGATAACAACTTTTTTCTGTTGATGTGTACAGCCATGAAACAAATTTCAAACTACTCATAATGATGTGGAAAGTTAACCTAAGGTGTTTCCATTAGGTTTGCAGTAAGTGCTTTGGTGTAAAATTGAAATGTATACTATCTGTATTGTAAAAGCATTGCATGCACTGAGAAACCAACTTTTTTGTCTTGATGTGCACAGGTATGAAACAACTTTCAGACATCTCAGAATCATGTGGGAAATTAATCTAAGTTGTTTCCATTAGGTTTGCAGTAAGTATTTTGGTGTAAAATTGAAATGTATACTATTTGTATTGTCTAAGCATTGCATGCACTGAGATAACAACTTTTTTGTGTTGATGTGTACAGCCATGAAACAACTTTCAAACTACTCATAATCATGTGGGAAGTTAACCTAAGGTGTTTCCATTAGTTTGCAGTAAGTACTTTGGTGTAAAATTCAGAAGTGTACTACCTTAATGTCAGAGCATAGTAGTACTGAGAAAGTAACTTTTTTGTCTTGATGAACTGAGGCATGAAACAACTTTAAACCTAGTCATACTCATCTGGGAAGTTAACCAAATGAGTTTGCATTAGGTTTGCAGTCAGGACTTTTGAGTACAATTGAAATGTATACTACCTTTATGTCAAAGCATTCTATTCACTGTGAAATCAACTTTTTTGTCTTTATCTGCACAGGTATGAAACAAGTTTCAGACATCTCAGAATCATGTGGGAAGTTAACCTAAGGTGTTTCCATTAGGTTTGCAGTAAGTGCTTTGGAGTAAAATTGAAATGTATACTACTTGTATTGTCTAAGCATTGCATGCACTGAGATAACAACTTTTTTCTGTTGATGTGTACAGCCATGAAACAACTTTCAAACTACTCATAATCATGTGGAAAGTTAACCTAAGGTGTTTCCATTAGGTTTGCAGTAAGTGCTTTGGTGTAAAATTGAAATGTATACTATTTGTATTGTAAAAGCATTGCATGCACTGAGAAACCAACTTTTTTGTCTTGATGAGCAAAGGTATGAAACAACTTTCAGACATCTCAGAATCATGTGGGAAGTTAATCTAAGTTGTTTCCATTAGTTTTGCCGTAAGTATTTTGGTGTAAAATTGAAATGTATACTATTTGTATTGTCTTAGCATTGCATGCACTGAGATAACAACTTTTTTGTGTTGATGTGTACAGCCATGAAACAACTTTCAAACTACTCATAATCATGTGGGAAGTTAACCTAAGGTGTTTCCATTAGTTTGCAGTAAGTACTTTGGTGTAAAATTCAGATGTGTACTACCTCAATGTCAGAGCATAGTAGTACTGAGAAAGTAACTTTTTTATCTTGATGAACTGAGGCATGAAACAACTTTAAACCTTGTCATACTCATCTGGGAATTAAACCAAATGTGTTTGCATTAGGTTTGCAGTCAGGAGTTTTGAGTACAATTGAAATGTATACTACTTTTATGTCAAAGCATTCTATTCACTGTGAAATCAACTTTTTTGTCTTTATGTGCACAGGTATGAAACAACTTTCAGACATCTCAGAATCATGTGGGAAGTTAACTTAAACTGTTTTCATTAGGATTGCAGTAAGTGCTTTGGTGTAAAATTGAAATGTATACTATTTGTATTGTCTAAGCATTGCATGCACTGAGATAACAACTTTTTTCTGTTGATGTGTACAGCCATGAAACAACTTTCAAACTACTCATAATCATGTGGAAAGTTAACCTAAGGTGTTTCCATTAGGTTTGCAGTAAGTGCTTTGGTGTAAAATTGAAATGTATACTATTTGTATTGTAAAAGCATTGCATGCACTGAGAAACCAACTTTTTTGTCTTGATGTGCACAGGTATGAAACAAATTTCAGACATCTCAGAATCATGTGGGAAATTAATCTAAGTTGTTTCCATTAGGTTTGCAGTAAGTATTTTGGTGTAAAATTGAAATGTATACTATTTGTATTGTCTAAGCATTGCATGCACTGAGATAACAACTTTTTTGTGTTGATGTGTACAGCCATGAAACAACTTTCAAACTACTCATAATCATGTGGGAAGTTAACCTAAGGTGTTTCCATTAGTTTGCAGTAAGTACTTTGGTGTAAAATTCAGATGTGTACTACCTTAATGTCAGAGCATTGTAGTACTGAGAAAGTAACTTTTTTGTCTTGATGAACTGAGGCATGAAACAACTTTAAACCTAGTCATACTCATCTGGGAAGTTAACCAAATGTGTTTGCATTAGGTTTGCAGTCAGGACGTTTGAGTACAATTGAAATGTATACTACTTTTATGTCAAAGCATTCTAATCACTGTGAAATCAACTTTTTTGTCTTTATGTGCACAGGTATGAAACAACTTTCAGACATCTCAGAATCATGTGGGAAGTTAACCTAGAGTGTTTTCATTAGGATTGCAGTAAGTGCTTTGGTGTAAAATTGAAATGTATACTATTTGTATTGTCTAAGCATTGCATGCACTGAGATAACAACTTTTTTGTGTTGATGTGTACAGCCATGAAACAACTTTCAAACTACTAATAATCATGTGGAACGTTAACCTAAAGTGTTTCCATTAGGTTTGCAGTAAGTGCTTTGGTGTAAAATTGAAATGTATACTACTTTTATGTCAAAGCATTCTATTCACTGTAAAATCAACTTGTTTGTCTTTATGTGCACAGGTATGAAACAAGTTTCAGACATCTCAGAATCATGTGGGAAGTTAACCTAAGGTGTTTCCATTAGGTTTGCAGTAAGTGCTTTGGAGTAAAATTGAAATGTATACTACTTGTATTGTCTAAGCATTGCATGCACTGAGATAACAACTTTTTTGTGTTGATGTGTACAGCCATGAAACAACTTTCAAACTACTCATAATCATGTGGGAAGTTAACCTAAGGTGTTTCCATTAGTTTGCAGTAAGTACTTTGGTGTAAAATTCAGATGTGTACTACCTCAATGTCAGAGCATAGTAGTACTGAGAAAGTAACTTTTTTATCTTGATGAACTGAGGCATGAAACAACTTTAAACCTTGTCATACTCATCTGGGAAGTTAACCAAATGTGTTTGCATTAGGTTTGCAGTCAGGAGTTTTGAGTACAATTGAAATGTATACTACTTTTATATCAAAGCATTCTATTCACTGTGAAATCAACTTTTTTGTCTTTATGTGCACAGGTATGAAACAACTTTCAGACATCTCAGAATCATGTGGGAAGTTAACTTAAAGTGTTTTCATTAGGATTGCAGTAAGTGCTTTGGTGTAAAATTGAAATGTATACTATTTGTATTGTCTAAGCATTGCATGCACTGAGATAACAACTTTTTTCTGTTGATGTGTACAGCCATGAAACAACTTTCAAACTACTCATAATCATGTGGAAAGTTAACCTAAGGTGTTTCCATTAGGTTTGCAGTAAGTGCTTTGGTGTAAAATTGAAATGTATACTATTTGTATTGTAAAAGCATTGCATGCACTGAGAAACCAACTTTTTTGTCTTGATGTGCACAGGTATGAAACAAATTTCAGACATCTCAGAATCATGTGGGAAATTAATCTAAGTTGTTTCCATTAGGTTTGCAGTAAGTATTTTGGTGTAAAATTGAAATGTATACTATTTGTATTGTCTAAGCATTGCATGCACTGAGATAACAACTTTTTTGTGTTGATGTGTACAGCCATGAAACAACTTTCAAACTACTCATAATCATGTGGGAAGTTAACCTAAGGTGTTTCCATTAGTTTGCAGTAAGTACTTTGGTGTAAAATTCAGATGTGTACTACCTTAATGTCAGAGCATTGTAGTACTGAGAAAGTAACTTTTTTGTCTTGATGAACTGAGGCATGAAACAACTTTAAACCTAGTCATACTCATCTGGGAAGTTAACCAAATGTGTTTGCATTAGGTTTGCAGTCAGGACGTTTGAGTACAATTGAAATGTATACTACTTTTATGTCAAAGCATTCTAATCACTGTGAAATCAACTTTTTTGTCTTTATGTGCACAGGTATGAAACAACTTTCAGACATCTCAGAATCATGTGGGAAGTTAACCTAGAGTGTTTTCATTAGGATTGCAGTAAGTGCTTTGGTGTAAAATTGAAATGTATACTATTTGTATTGTCTAAGCATTGCATGCACTGAGATAACAACTTTTTTGTGTTGATGTGTACAGCCATGAAACAACTTTCAAACTACTAATAATCATGTGGAACGTTAACCTAAAGTGTTTCCATTAGGTTTGCAGTAAGTGCTTTGGTGTAAAATTGAAATGTATACTACTTTTATGTCAAAGCATTCTATTCACTGTAAAATCAACTTGTTTGTCTTTATGTGCACAGGTATGAAACAAGTTTCAGACATCTCAGAATCATGTGGGAAGTTAACCTAAGGTGTTTCCATTAGGTTTGCAGTAAGTGCTTTGGAGTAAAATTGAAATGTATACTACTTGTATTGTCTAAGCATTGCATGCACTGAGATAACAACTTTTTTCTGTTGATGTGTACAGCCATGAAACAACTTTCAAACTACTCATAATCATGTGGAAAGTTAACCTAAGGTGTTTCCATTAGGTTTCCAGTAAGTGCTTTGGTGTAAAATTGAAATGTATACTATTTGTATTGTAAAAGCATTGCATGCACTGAGAAACCAACTTTTTTGTTTTGATGAGCACAGGTATGAAACAACTTTCAGACATCTCAGAATCATGTGGGAAGTTAATCTAAGTTGTTTCCATTAGTTTTGCCGTAAGTATTTTGGTGTAAAATTGAAATGTATACTATTTGTATTGTCTTAGCATTGCATGCACTGAGATAACAACTTTTTTGTATTGATGTGTACAGCCATGAAACAACTTTCAAACTACTCATAATCATGTGGGAAGTTAACCTAAGGTGTTTCCATTAGTTTGCAGTAAGTACTTTGGTGTAAAATTCAGATGTGTACTACCTTAATGTCAGAGCATAGTAGTACTGAGAAAGTAACTTTTTTGTCTTGATGAACTGAGGCATGAAACAACTTTAAACCTAGTCATACTCATCTGGGAAGTTAACCAAATGTGTTTGCATTAGGTTTGCAGTCAGGACGTTTGAGTACAATTGAAATGTATACTACTTTTATGTCAAAGCATTCTAATCACTGTGAAATCAACTTTTTTGTCTTTATGTGCACAGGTATGAAACAACTTTCAGACATCTCAGAATCATGTGGGAAGTTAACCTAGAGTGTTTTCATTAGGATTGCAGTAAGTGCTTTGGTGTAAAATTGAAATGTATACTATTTGTATTGTCTAAGCATTGCATGCACTGAGATAACAACTTTTTTGTGTTGATGTGTACAGCCATGAAACAACTTTCAAACTACTAATAATCATGTGGAACGTTAACCTAAAGTGTTTCCATTAGGTTTGCAGTAAGTGCTTTGGTGTAAAATTGAAATGTATACTACTTTTATGTCAAAGCATTCTATTCACTGTAAAATCAACTTGTTTGTCTTTATGTGCACAGGTATGAAACAACTTTCAGACATCTCAGAATCATGTGGGAAGTTAACCTAAGGTGTTTCCATTAGGTTTGCAGTAAGTGCTTTGGAGTAAAATTGAAATGTATACTACTTGTATTGTCTAAGCATTGCATGCACTGAGATAACAACTTTTTTCTGTTGATGTGTACAGCCATGAAACAACTTTCAAACTACTCATAATCATGTGGAAAGTTAACCTAAGGTGTTTCCATTAGGTTTGCAGTAAGTGCTTTGGTGTGAAATTGAAATGTATACTATTTGTATTGTAAAAGCATTGCATGCACTGAGAAACCAACTTTTTTGTTTTGATGAGCACAGGTATGAAACAACTTTCAGACATCTCAGAATCATGTGGGAAGTTAATCTAAGTTGTTTCCATTAGTTTTGCCGTAAGTATTTTGGTGTAAAATTGAAATGTATACTATTTGTATTGTCTTAGCATTGCATGCACTGAGATAACAACTTTTTTGTGTTGATGTGTACAGCCATGAAACAACTTTCAAACTACTCATAATCATGTGGGAAGTTAACCTAAGGTGTTTCCATTAGTTTGCAGTAAGTACTTTGGTGTAAAATTCAGATGTGTACTACCTTAATGTCAGAGCATAGTAGTACTGAGAAAGTAACTTTTTTGTCTTGATGAACTGAGGCATGAAACAACTTTAAACCTAGTCATACTCATCTGGGAAGTTAACCAAATGTGTTTGCATTAGGTTTGCAGTCAGGACGTTTGAGTACAATTGAAATGTATACTACTTTTATGTCAAAGCATTCTAATCACTGTGAAATCAACTTTTTTGTCTTTATGTGCACAGGTATGAAACAACTTTCAGACATCTCAGAATCATGTGGGAAGTTAACCTAAGGTGTTTCCATTAGTTTGCAGTAAGTATTTTGGTGTAAAATTGAAATGTATACTATTTGTATTGTCTTAGCATTGCATGCACTGAGATAACAACTTTTTTGTGTTGATGTGTACAGCCATGAAACAACTTTCAAACTACTCATAATCATGTGGGAAGTTAACCTAAGGTGTTTCCATTAGTTTGCAGTAAGTGCTTTGGTGTAAAATTGAAATGTATACTACTTTTATGTCAAAGCATTCTATTCACTGTAAAATAAACTTGTTTGTCTTTATGTGCACAGGTATGAAACAAGTTTCAGACATCTCAGAATCATGTGGGAAGTTAACCTAAGGTGTTTCCATTAGGTTTGCAGTAAGTGCTTTGGAGTAAAATTGAAATGTATACTACTTGTATTGTCTAAGCATTGCATGCACTGAGATAACAACTTTTTTCTGTTGATGTGTACAGCCATGAAACAACTTTCAAACTACTCATAATCATGTAAAAAGTTAACCTAAGGTGTTTCCATTAGGTTTGCAGTAAGTGCTTTGGTGTAAAATTGAAATGTATACTATTTGTATTGTAAAAGCATTGCATGCACTGAGAAACCAACTTTTTTGTCTTGATGAGCACAGGTATGAAACAACTTTCAGACATCTCAGAATCATGTGGGAAGTTAATCTAAGTTGTTTCCATTAGTTTTGCCGTAAGTATTTTGGTGTAAAATTGAAATGTATACTATTTGTATTGTCTTAGCATTGCATGCACTGAGATAACAACTTTTTTGTGTTGATGTGTACAGCCATGAAACAACTTTCAAACTACTCATAATCATGTGGGAAGTTAACCTAAGGTGTTTCCATTAGTTTGCAGTAAGTACTTTGGTGTAAAATTCAGATTTGTACTACCTTAATGTCAGAGCATAGTAGTACTGAGAAAGTAACTTTTTTGTCTTGATGAACTGAGGCATGAAACAACTTTAAACCTAGTCATACTCATCTGGGAAGTTAACCAAATGTGTTTGCATTAGGTTTGCAGTCAGGACGTTTGAGAACAATTGAAATGTATACTACTTTTATGTCAAAGCATTCTAATCACTGTGAAATCAACTTTTTTGTCTTTATGTGCACAGGTATGAAACAACTTTCAGACATCTCAGAATCATGTGGGAAGTTAACCTAGAGTGTTTTCATTAGGATTGCAGTAAGTGCTTTGGTGTAAAATTGAAATGTATACTATTTGTATTGTCTAAGCATTGCATGCACTGAGATAACAACTTTTTTGTGTTGATGTGTACAGCCATGAAACAACTTTCAAACTACTAATAATCATGTGGAACGTTAACCTAAAGTGTTTCCATTAGGTTTGCAGTAAGTGCTTTGGTGTAAAATTGAAATGTATACTACTTTTATGTCAAAGCATTCTATTCACTGTAAAATCAACTTGTTTGTCTTTATGTGCACAGGTATGAAACAAGTTTCAGACATCTCAGAATCATGTGGGAAGTTAACCTAAGGTGTTTCCATTAGGTTTGCAGTAAGTGCTTTGGAGTAAAATTGAAATGTATACTACTTGTATTGTCTAAGCATTGCATGCACTGAGATAACAACTTTTTTCTGTTGATGTGTACAGCCATGAAACAACTTTCAAACTACTCATAATCATGTGGAAAGTTAACCTAAGGTGTTTCCATTAGGTTTGCAGTAAGTGCTTTGGTGTAAAATTGAAATGTATACTATTTGTATTGTAAAAGCATTGCATGCACTGAGAAACCAACTTTTTTGTCTTGATGAGCACAGGTATGAAACAACTTTCAGACATCTCAGAATCATGTGGGAAGTTAATCTAAGTTAATTCCATTAGTTTTGCCGTAAGTATTTTGGTGTAAAATTGAAATGTATACTATTTGTATTGTCTTAGCATTGCATGCACTGAGATAACAACTTTTTTGTGTTGATGTGTACAGCCATGAAACAACTTTCAAACTACTCATAATCATGTGGGAAGTTAACCTAAGGTGTTTCCATTAGTTTGCAGTAAGTACTTTGGTGTAAAATTCAGATGTGTACTACCTTAATGTCAGAGCATAGTAGTACTGAGAAAGTAACTTTTTTATCTTGATGAACTGAGGCATGAAACAACTTTAAACCTTGTCATACTCATCTGGGAAGTTAACCAAATGTGTTTGCATTAGGTTTGCAGTCAGGAGTTTTGAGTACAATTGAAATGTATACTACTTTTATGTCAAAGCATTCTATTCACAGTGAAATCAACTTTTTTGTCTTTATGTGCACAGGTATGAAACAACTTTCAGACATCTCAGAATCATGTGGGAAGTTAACTTAAAGTGTTTTCATTAGGATTGCAGTAAGTGCTTTGGTGTAAAATTGAAATGTATACTATTTGTATTGTCTAAGCATTGCATGCACTGAGATAACAACTTTTTTGTGTTGATGTGTACAGCCATGAAACAACTTTCAAACTAGTCATAATCATGTGGAAAGTTAACCTAAAGTGTTTCCATTAGGTTTGCAGTAAGTGCTTTGGTGTAAAATTGAAATGTATACTATTTGTATTGTCTAAGCATTGCATGCACTGAGACAACAACTTTTTTCTGTTGATGTGTACAGCCATGAAACAACTTTAAACCTACTCATACTCATGTGGGAAGTTAACCAAATGTGTTTGCGTTAGGTTTGCAGTCAGGACTTTTGAGTACAATTGAAATGTATACTACCTTTATGTCAAAGCATTCTATTCACTGTGAAATCAACTTTTTTGTCTTTATCTGCACAGGTATGAAACAACTTTCAGACATCTCAGAATCATGTGGGAAGTTAACCTAAAGTGTTTCCATTAGGTTTGCAGTAAGTGCTTTGGTGTAAAATTGAAATGTATACTATTTGTATTGTCTAAGCATTGCATACACTGAGATAACAACTTTTTTGTGTTGATGTGTACAGCCATGAAACAACTTTCAAACTACTCATAATCATGTGGAAAGTTAACCAAAGGTGTTTCCATTAGGTTTGCAGTAAGTGCTTTGGTGTAAAATTGAAATGTATACTATATGTTTTGTAAAAGCATTGCATGCACTGAAAAAAGAACTTTTTTGTCTTGATGTGCACAGGTATGAAACAACTTTCAGACATCTCAGAATCATGTGGGAAGTTAATCTGAGTTGTTTCCTTTAGGTTTGCAGTAAGTACTTTGGTGTAAAATTGAAATGTATACTATTTGTATTGTCTAACCATTGCATGCACTGAGATAACAACTTTTTTGTGTTGATGTGTACAGCCATTAAACAACTTTCAAACTACTCATAATCATGTGGGAAGTTAACCTAAGGTGTTTCCAATAGTTAGCAGTAAGTACTTTGGTGTAAAATTGAGATGTATACTACCTTAATGTCAGAGCATAGTAGTACTGAGAAAGTAACTTTTTTGTCTTGATGAACTGAGGCATGAAACAACTTTAAACCTAGTCATACTCATCTGGGAAGTTAACCAAATGTGTTTGCATTAGGTTTGCAGTCAGGACGTTTGAGTACAATTGAAATGTATACTACTTTTATGTCAAAGCATTCTATTCACTGTGAAATCAACTTTTTTGTCTTTATGTGCACAGGTATGAAATAACTTTCAGACATCTCAGAATCATGTGGGAAGTTAACTTAAAGTGTTTTCATTAGGATTGCAGTAAGTGCTTTGGTGTAAAATTGAAATGTATACTATTTGTATTGTCTAAGCATTGCATGCACTGAGATAACAACTTTTTTCTGTTGTTGTCTACAGCCATGAAACAACTTTCAAACTACTCATAATGATGTGGAAAGTTAACCTAAGGTGTTTCCATTAGGTTTGCAGTAAGTGCTTTGTGTAAAATTGAAATGTATACTATTTGTATTGTAAAAGCATTGCATGCACTGAAAACCAACTTTTTTGTCTTGATGTGCACAGGTATGAAACAACTTTCAGACATCTCAGAATCATGTGGGAAATTAATCTAAGTTGTTTCCATTAGGTTTGCAGTAAGTATTTTGGTGTAAAATTGAAATGTATACTATTTGTATTGTCTAAGCATTGCATGCACTGAGATAACAACTTTTTTGTGTTGATGTGTACAGCCATGAAACAACTTTCAAACTACTCATAATCATGTGGGAAGTTAACCTAAGGTGTTTCCATTAGTTTGCAGTAAGTACTTTGGTGTAAAATTCAGATGTGTACTACCTTAATGTCAGAGCATAGTAGTACTGAGAAAGTAACTTTTTTGTCTTGATGAACTGAGGCATGAAACAACTTTAAACCTAGTCATACTCATCTGGGAATTAACCAAATGTGTTTGCATTAGGTTTGCAGTCAGGACGTTTGAGTACAATTGAAATGTATACTACTTTTATGTCAAAGCATTCTAATCACTGTGAAATCAACTTTTTTGTCTTTATGTGCACAGGTATGAAACAACTTTCAGACATCTCAGAATCATGTGGGAAGTTAACCTAGAGTGTTTTCATTAGGATTGCAGTAAGTGCTTTGGTGTAAAATTGAAATGTATACTATTTGTATTGTCTAAGCATTGCATGCACTGAGATAACAACTTTTTTGTGTTGATGTGTAAAGCCATGAAACAACTTTCAAACTACTAATAATCATGTGGAACGTTAACCTAAAGTGTTTCCATTAGGTTTGCAGTAAGTGCTTTGGTGTAAAATTGAAATGTATACTACATTTATGTCAAAGCATTCTATTCACTGTAAAATCAACTTGTTTGTCTTTATGTGCACAGGTATGAAACAAGTTTCAGACATCTCAGAATCATGTGGGAAGTTAACCTAAGGTGTTTCCATTAGGTTTGCAGTAAGTGCTTTGGAGTAAAATTGAAATGTATACTACTTGTATTGTCTAAGCATTGCATGCACTGAGATAACAACTTTTTTCTGTTGATGTGTACAGCCATGAAACAACTTTCAAACTACTCATAATCATGTGGAACGTTAACCTAAGGTGTTTCCATTAGTTTGCAGTAAGTACTTTGGTGTAAAATTCAGATGTGTACTACCTTAATGTCAGAGCATAGTAGTACTGAGAAAGTAACTTTTTTATCTTGATGAACTGAGGCATGAAACAACTTTAAACCTTGTCATACTCATCTGGGAAGTTAACCAAATGTGTTTGCATTAGGTTTGCAGTCAGGAGTTTTGAGTACAATTGAAATGTATACTACTTTTATGTCAAAGCATTCTATTCACTGTGAAATCAACTTTTTTGTCTTTATGTGCACAGGTATGAAACAACTTTCAGACATCTCAGAATCATGTGGGAAGTTAACTTAAAGTGTTTTCATTAGGATTGCAGTAAGTGCTTTGGTGTAAAATTGAAATGTATATTATTTGTATTGTCTAAGCATTGCATGCACTGAGATAACAACTTTTTTGTGTTGATGTGTACAGCCATGAAACAACTTTCAAACTAGTCATAATCATGTGGAAAGTTAACCTAAAGTGTTTCCATTAGGTTTGCAGTAAGTGCTTTGGTGTAAAATTGAAATGTATACTATTTGTATTGTCTAAGCATTGCATGCACTGAGACAACAACTTTTTTCTGTTGATGTGTACAGCCATGAAACAACTTTAAACCTACTCATACTCATGTGGGAAGTTAACCAAATGTGTTTGCGTTAGGTTTGCAGTCAGGACTTTTGAGTACAATTGAAATGTATACTACCTTTATGTCAAAGCATTCTATTCACTGTGAAATCAACTTTTTTGTCTTTATCTGCACAGGTATGAAACAACTTTCAGACATCTCAGAATCATGTGGGAAGTTAACCTAAAGTGTTTCCATTAGGTTTGCAGTAAGTGCTTTGGTGTAAAATTGAAATGTATACTATTTGTATTGTCTAAGCATTGCATACACAGAGATAACAACTTTTTTGTGTTGATGTGTACAGCCATGAAACAACTTTCAAACTACTCATAATCATGTGGAAAGTTAACCAAAGGTGTTTCCATTAGGTTTGCAATAAGTGCTTTGATGTAAAATTGAAATGTTTACTATATGTTTTGTAAAAGCATTGCATGCACTGAAAAAACAACTTTTTTGTCTTGATGTGCACAGGTATGAAACAACTTTCAGACATCTCAGAATCATGTGGGAAGTTAATCTGAGTTGTTTCCTTTAGGTTTGCAGTAAGTACTTTGGTGTAAAATTGAAATGTATACTATTTGTATTGTCTAACCATTGCATGCACTGAGATAACAACTTTTTTGTGTTGATGTGTACAGCCATTAAACAACTTTCAAACTACTCATAATCATGTGGGAAGTTAACCTAAGGTGTTTCCAATAGTTAGCAGTAAGTACTTTGGTGTAAAATTGAGATGTATACTACCTTAATGTCAGAGCATAGTAGTACTGAGAAAGTAACTTTTTTGTCTTGATGAACTGAGGCATGAAACAACTTTAAACCTAGTCATACTCATCTGGGAAGTTAACCAAATGTGTTTGCATTAGGTTTGCAGTCAGGACGTTTGAGTACAATTGAAATGTATACTACTTTTATGTCAAAGCATTCTATTCACTGTGAAATCAACTTTTTTGTCTTTATGTGCACAGGTATGAAACAACTTTCAGACATCTCAGAATCATGTGGGAAGTTAACTTAAAGTGTTTTCATTAGGATTGCAGTAAGTGCTTTGGTGTAAAATTGAAATGTATACTATTTGTATTGTCTAAGCATTGCATGCACTGAGATAACAACTTTTTTGTGTTGATGTGTACAGCCATGAAACAACTTTCAAACTACTCATAATCATGTGGAAAGTTAACCTAAAGTGTTTCCATTAGGTTTGCAGTAAGTACTTTGGTGTAAAATTGAAATGTATACTATTTGTATTCTCTAAGCATTGCATGCACTGAGACAACAACTTTTTTCTGTTGATGTGTACAGCCATGAAACAACTTTAAACCTACTCATACTCATGTGGGAAGTTAACCAAATGTGTTTGCGTTAGGTTTGCAGTCAGGACTTTTGAGTACAATTGAAATGTATACTACCTTTATGTCAAAGCATTCTATTCACTGTGAAATCAACTTTTTTGTCTTTATCTGCACAGGTATGAAACAACTTTCAGACATCTCAGAATCATGTGGGAAGTTAACCTAAAGTGTTTCCATTAGGTTTGCAGTAAGTGCTTTGGTGTAAAATTGAAATGTATACTATTTGAATTGTCTAAGCATTGCATACACTGAGATAACAACTTTTTTGTGTTGATGTGTACAACCATGAAACAACTTTCAAACTACTCATAATCATGTGGAAAGTTAACCAAAGGTGTTTCCATTAGGTTTGCAGTAAGTGCTTTGGTGTAAAATTGAAATGTATACTATATGTTTTGTAAAAGCATTGCATGCACTGAAAAAACAACTTTTTTGTCTTGATGTGCACAGGTATGAAACAACTTTCAGACATCTCAGAATCATGTGGGAAGTTAATCTGAGTTGTTTCCTTTAGGTTTGCAGTAAGTACTTTGGTGTAAAATTGAAATGTATACTATTTGTATTGTCTAAGCATTGCATGCACTGAGATAACAACTTTTTTGTGTTGATGTGTACAGCCATGAAACAACTTTCAAACTACTCATAATCATGTGGGAAGTTAACCTAAGGTGTTTCCATTAGTTTGCAGTAAGTACTTTGGTGTAAAATTCAGATGTGTACTACCTTAATGTCAGAGCATATTAGTACTGAGAAAGTAACTTTTTTGTCTTGATGAACTGAGGCATGAAACAACTTTAAACCTAGTCATACTCATCTGGGAAGTTAACCAAATGTGTTTGCATTAGGTTTGCAGTCAGGACGTTTGAGTACAATTGAAATGTATACTACTTTTATGTCAAAGCATTCTAATCACTGTGAAATCAACTTTTTTGTCTTTATGTGCACAGGTATGAAACAACTTTCAGACATCTCAGAATCATGTGGGAAGTAAACCTAGAGTGTTTTCATTAGGATTGCAGTAAGTGCTTTGGTGGAAAATTGAAATGTATACTATTTGTATTGTCTAAGCATTGCATGCACTGAGATAACAACTTTTTTGTGTTGATGTGTAAAGCCATGAAACAACTTTCAAACTACTAATAATCATGTGGAACGTTAACCTAAAGTGTTTCCATTAGGTTTGCAGTAAGTGCTTTGGTGTAAAATTGAAATGTATACTACTTTTATGTCAAAGCATTCTATTCACTGTAAAATCAACTTGTTTGTCTTTATGTGCACAGGTATGAAACAAGTTTCAGACATCTCAGAATCATGTGGGAAGTTAACCTAAGGTGTTTCCATTAGGTTTGCAGTAAGTGCTTTGGAGTAAAATTGAAATGTATACTACTTGTATTGTCTAAGCATTGCATGCACTGAGATAACAACTTTTTTCTGTTGATGTGTACAGCCATGAAACAACTTTCAAACTATTCATAATCATGTGGAAAGTTAACCTAAGGTGTTTCCATTAGGTTTGCAGTAAGTGCTTTGGTGTAAAATTGAAATGTATACTATTTGTATTGTAAAAGCATTGCATGCACTGAGAAACCAACTTTTTTGTCTTGATGAGCACAGGTATGAAACAACTTTCAGACATCTCAGAATCATGTGGGAAGTTAATCTAAGTTGTTTCCATTAGTTTTGCCGTAAGTATTTTGGTGTAAAATTGAAATGTATACTATTTGTATTGTCTTAGCATTGCATGCACTGAGATAACAACTTTTTTGTGTTGATGTGTACAGCTATGAAACAACTTTCAAACTACTCATAATCATGTGGGAAGTTAACCTAAGGTGTTTCCATTAGTTTGCAGTAAGTACTTTGGTGTAAAATTCAGATGTGTACTACCTTAATGTCAGAGCATAGTAGTACTGAGAAAGTAACTTTTTTATCTTGATGGACTGAGGCATGAAACAACTTTAAACCTTGTCATACTCATCTGGGAAGTTAACCAAATGTGTTTGCATTAGGTTTGCAGTCAGGAGTTTTGAGTACAATTGAAATGTATACTACTTTTATGTCAAAGCATTCTATTCACTGTGAAATCAACTTTTTTGTCTTTATGTGCACAGGTATGAAACAACTTTCAGACATCTCAGAATCATGTGGGAAGTTAACTTAAAGTGTTTTCATTAGGATTGCAGTAAGTGCTTTGGTGTAAAATTGAAATGTATACTATTTGTATTGTCTAAGCATTGCATGCACTGAGATAACAACTTTTTTGTGTTGATGTGTACAGCCATGAAACAACTTTCAAACTACTCATAATCATGTGGAAAGTTAACCAAAGGTGTTTCCATTAGGTTTGCAGTAAGTGCTTTGGTGTAAAATTGAAATGTATACTATTTGTATTGTCTAAGCATTGCATGCACTGAGACAACAACTTTTTTCTGTTGATGTGTACATCCATGAAACAACTTTAAACCTACTCATACTCATGTGGGAAGTTAACCAAATGTGTTTGCGTTAGGTTTGCAGTCAGGACTTTTGAGTACAATTGAAATGTATACTACCTTTATGTCAAAGCATTCTATTCACTGTGAAATCAACTTTTTTGTCTTTATCTGCACAGGTATGAAACAACTTTCAGACATCTCAGAATCATGTGGGAAGTTAACCTAAAGTGTTTCCATTAGGTTTGCAGTAAGTGCTTTGGTGTAAAATTGAAATGTATACTATTTGTATTGTCTAAGCATTGCATACACTGAGATAACAACTTTTTTGTGTTGATGTGTACAGCCATGAAACAACTTTCAAACTACTCATAATCATGTGGAAAGTTAACCAAAGGTGTTTCCATTAGGTTTGCAGTAAGTGCTTTGGTGTAAAATTGAAATGTATACTATATGTTTTGTAAAAGCATTGCATGCACTGAAAAAACAACTTTTTTGTCTTGATGTGCACAGGTATGAAACAACTTTCAGACATCTCAGAATCATGTGGGAAGTTAATCTGAGTTGTTTCCTTTAGGTTTGCAGTAAGTACTTTGGTGTAAAATTGAAATGTATACTATTTGTATTGTCTAACCATTGCATGCACTGAGATAACAACTTTTTTGTGTTGATGTGTACAGCCATGAAACAACTTTCAAACTACTCATAATCATGTGGGAAGTTAACCTAAGGTGTTTCCAATAGTTAGCAGTAAGTACTTTGGTGTAAAATTGAGATGTATACTACCTTAATGTCAGAGCATAGTAGTACTGAGAAAGTAACTTTTTTGTCTTGATGAACTGAGGCATGAAACAACTTTAAACCTAGTCATACTCATCTGGGAAGTTAACCAAATGTGTTTGCATTAGGTTTGCAGTCAGGACGTTTGAGTACAATTGAAATGTATACTACTTTTATGTCAAAGCATTCTATTCACTGTGAAATCAACTTTTTTGTCTTTATATGCACAGGTATGAAACAACTTTCAGACATCTCAGAATCATGTGGGAAGTTAACTTAAAGTGTTTTCATTAGGATTGCAGTAAGTGCTTTGGTGTAAAATTGAAATGTATACTATTTGTATTGTCTAAGCATTGCATGCACTGAGATAACAACTTTTTTGTGTTGATGTGTACAGCCATGAAACAACTTTCAAACTACTCATAATCATGTGGAAAGTTAACCTAAAGTGTTTCCATTAGGTTTGCAGTAAGTGCTTTGGTGTAAAATTGAAATGTATACTATTTGTATTGTCTAAGCATTGCATGCACTGAGACAACAACTTTTTTCTGTTGATGTGTACAGCCATGAAACAACTTTAAACCTACTCATACTCATGTGGGAAGTTAACCAAATGTGTTTGCGTTAGGTTTGCAGTCAGGACTTTTGAGTACAATTGAAATGTATACTACCTTTATGTCAAAGCATTCTATTCACTGTGAAATCAACTTTTTTGTCTTTATCTGCACAGGTATGAAACAACTTTCAGACATCTCAGAATCATGTGGGAAGTTAACCTAAAGTGTTTCCATTAGGTTTGCAGTAAGTGCTTTGGTGTAAAATTGAAATGTATACTATTTGTATTGTCTAAGCATTGCATACACTGAGATAACAACTTTTTTGTGTTGATGTGTACAGCCATGAAACAACTTTCAAACTACTCATAATCATGTGGAAAGTTAACCAAAGGTGTTTCCATTAGGTTTGCAGTAAGTGCTTTGGTGTAAAATTGAAATGTATACTATATGTTTTGTAAAAGCATTGCATGCACTGAAAAAACAACTTTTTTGTCTTGATGTGCACAGGTATGAAACAACTTTCAGACATCTCAGAATCATGTGGGAAGTTAATCTGAGTTGTTTCCTTTAGGTTTGCAGTAAGTACTTTGGTGTAAAATTGAAATGTATACTATTTGTATTGTCTAACCATTGCATGCACTGAGATAACAACTTTTTTGTGTTGATGTGTACAGCCATGAAACAACTTTCAAACTACTCATAATCATGTGGGAAGTTAACCTAAGGTGTTTCCAATAGTTAGCAGTAAGTACTTTGGTGTAAAATTGAGATGTATACTACCTTAATGTCAGAGCATAGTAGTACTGAGAAAGTAACTTTTTTGTCTTGATGAACTGAGGCATGAAACAACTTTAAACCTAGTCATACTCATCTGGGAAGTTAACCAAATGTGTTTGCATTAGGTTTGCAGTCAGGACGTTTGAGTACAATTGAAATGTATACTACTTTTATGTCAAAGCATTCTATTCACTGTGAAATCAACTTTTTTGTCTTTATATGCACAGGTATGAAACAACTTTCAGACATCTCAGAATCATGTGGGAAGTTAACTTAAAGTGTTTTCATTAGGATTGCAGTAAGTGCTTTGGTGTAAAATTGAAATGTATACTATTTGTATTGTCTAAGCATTGCATGCACTGAGATAACAACTTTTTTGTGTTGATGTGTACAGCCATGAAACAACTTTCAAACTACTCATAATCATGTGGAAAGTTAACCTAAAGTGTTTCCATTAGGTTTGCAGTAAGTGCTTTGGTGTAAAATTGAAATGTATACTATTTGTATTGTCTAAGCATTGCATGCACTGAGACAACAACTTTTTTCTGTTGATGTGTACAGCCATGAAACAACTTTAAACCTACTCATACTCATGTGGGAAGTTAACCAAATGTGTTTGCGTTAGGTTTGCAGTCAGGACTTTTGAGTACAATTGAAATGTATACTACCTTTATGTCAAAGCATTCTATTCACTGTGAAATCAACTTTTTTGTCTTTATCTGCACAGGTATGAAACAACTTTCAGACATCTCAGAATCATGTGGGAAGTTAACCTAAAGTGTTTCCATTAGGTTTGCAGTAAGTGCTTTGGTGTAAAATTGAAATGTATACTATTTGTATTGTCTAAGCATTGCATACACTGAGATAACAACTTTTTTGTGTTGATGTGTACAGCCATGAAACAACTTTCAAACTACTCATAATCATGTGGAAAGTTAACCAAAGGTGTTTCCATTAGGTTTGCAGTAAGTGCTTTGGTGTAAAATTGAAATGTATACTATATGTTTTGTAAAAGCATTGCATGCACTGAAAAAACAACTTTTTTGTCTTGATGTGCACAGGTATGAAACAACTTTCAGACATCTCAGAATCATGTGGGAAGTTAATCTGAGTTGTTTCCTTTAGGTTTGCAGTAAGTACTTTGGTGTAAAATTGAAATGTATACTATTTGTATTGTCTAACCATTGCATGCACTGAGATAACAACTTTTTTGTGTTGATGTGTACAGCCATGAAACAACTTTCAAACTACTCATAATCATGTGGGAAGTTAACCTAAGGTGTTTCCAATAGTTAGCAGTAAGTACTTTGGTGTAAAATTGAGATGTATACTACCTTAATGTCAGAGCATAGAAGTACTGAGAAAGTAACTTTTTTGACTTGATGAACTGAGGCATGAAACAACTTTAAACCTAGTCATACTCATCTGGGAAGTTAACCAAATGTGTTTGCATTAGGTTTGCAGTCAGGACGTTTGAGTACAATTGAAATGTATACTACTTTTATGTCAAAGCATTCTAATCACTGTGAAATTCAACTTTTTTGTCTTTATCTGCACAGGTATGAAACAACTTTCAGACATCTCAGAATCATGTGGGAAGTTAACCTAAAGTGTTTCATTAGGTTTGCAGTAAGTGCTTTGGTGTAGAATTGAAATGTATACTATTTGTATTGTCTAAGCATTGCATACACTGAGATAAACAACTTTTTTATGTTGATGTGTACAGCCATGAAACAACTTTCAAACTACTCATAATCATGTGGAAAGTTAACCAAAGGTGTTTCCATTAGGTTTGCAGTAAGTGCTTTGGTGTAAAATGAAATGTATACTATATGTTTTGTAAAAGCATTGCATGCACTGAAAAAACAACTTTTTTGTCTTGATGTCCACAGGTATGAAACAACTTTCAGACATCTCAGAATCATGTGGGAAGTTAATCTGAGTTGTTTCCTTTAGGTTTGCAGTAAGTACTTTGGTGTAAAATTGAAATGTATACTATTTGTATTGTCTAACCATTGCATGCACTGAGATAACAACTTTTTTGTGTTGATGTGTACAGCCATGAAACAACTTTCAAACTACTCATAATCATGTGGGAAGTTAACCTAAGGTGTTTCCAATAGTTAGCAGTAAGTACTTTGGTGTAAAATTGAGATGTATACTACCTTAATGTCAGAGCATAAGTAGTACTGAGAAAGTAACTTTTTTGTCTTGATGAACTGAGGCATGAAACAACTTTAAACCTAGTCATACTCATCTGGGAAGTTAACCAAATGTGTTTGCATTAGGTTTGCAGTCAGGACGTTGAGTACAATTGAAATGTATACTACTTTTATGTCAAAGCATTCTATTCACTGTGAAATCAACTTTTTTGTCTTTATGTGCACAGGTATGAAATAACTTTCAGACATCTCAGAATCATGTGGGAAGTTAACTTAAAGTGTTTTCATTAGGATTGCAGTAAGTGCTTTGGTGTAAAATTGAAATGTATACTATTTGTATTGTCTAAGCATTGCATGCACTGAGATAACAACTTTTTTCTGTTGTTGTGTACAGCCATGAAACAACTTTCAAACTACTCATAATGATGTGGAAAGTTAACCTAAGGTGTTTCCATTAGGTTTGCAGTAAGTGCTTTGTGTAAAATTGAAATGTATACTATTTGTATTGTAAAAGCATCGCATGCACTGAAAACCAACTTTTTTGTCTTGATGTGCACAGGTATGAAACAACTTTCAGACATCTCAGAATCATGTGGGAAATTAATCTAAGTTGTTTCCATTAGGTTTGCAGTAAGTATTTTGGTGTAAAATTGAAATGTATACTATTTGTATTGTCTAAGCATTGCATGCACTGAGATAACAACTTTTTTGTGTTGATGTGTACAGCCATGAAACAACTTTCAAACTACTCATAATCATGTGGGAAGTTAACCTAAGGTGTTTCCATTAGTTTGCAGTAAGTACTTTGGTGTAAAATTCAGATGTGTACTACCTTAATGTCAGAGCATAGTAGTACTGAGAAAGTAACTTTTTTGTCTTGATGAACTGAGGCATGAAACAACTTAAACCTAGTCATACTCATCTGGGAATTAACCAAATGTGTTTGCATTAGGTTTGCAGTCAGGACGTTTGAGTACAATTGAAATGTATACTACTTTTATGTCAAAGCATTCTAATCACTGTGAAATCAACTTTTTTGTCTTTATGTGCACAGGTATGAAACAACTTTCAGACATCTCAGAATCATGTGGGAAGTTAACCTAGAGTGTTTTCATTAGGATTGCAGTAAGTGCTTTGGTGTAAAATTGAAATGTATACTATTTGTATTGTCTAAGCATTGCATGCACTGAGATAACAACTTTTTTGTGTTGATGTGTAAAGCCATGAAACAACTTTCAAACTACTAATAATCATGTGGAACGTTAACCTAAAGTGTTTCCATTAGGTTTGCAGTAAGTGCTTTGGTGTAAAATTGAAATGTATACTACATTATGTCAAAGCATTCTATTCACTGTAAAATCAACTTGTTTGTCTTTATGTGCACAGGTATGAAACAAGTTTCAGACATCTCAGAATCATGTGGGAAGTTAACCTAAGGTGTTTCCATTAGGTTTGCAGTAAGTGCTTTGGAGTAAAATTGAAATGTATACTACTTGTATTGTCTAAGCATTGCATGCACTGAGATAACAACTTTTTTCTGTTGATGTGTACAGCCATGAAACAACTTTCAACTACTCATAATCATGTGGAACGTTAACCTAAGGTGTTTCCATTAGTTTGCAGTAAGTACTTTGGTGTAAAATTCAGATGTGTACTACCTTAATGTCAGAGCATAGTAGTACTGAGAAAGTAACTTTTTTATCTTGATGAACTGAGGCATGAAACAACTTTAAACCTTGTCATACTCATCTGGGAAGTTAACCAAATGTGTTTGCATTAGGTTTGCAGTCAGGAGTTTTGAGTACAATTGAAATGTATACTACTTTTATGTCAAAGCATTCTATTCACTGTGAAATCAACTTTTTTGTCTTTATGTGCACAGGTATGAAACAACTTTCAGACATCTCAGAATCATGTGGGAAGTTAACTTAAAGTGTTTTCATTAGGATTGCAGTAAGTGCTTTGGTGTAAAATTGAAATGTATATTATTTGTATTGTCTAAGCATTGCATGCACTGAGATAACAACTTTTTTGTGTTGATGTGTACAGCCATGAAACAACTTTCAAACTAGTCAAAATCATGTGGAAAGTTAACCTAAAGTGTTTCCATTAGGTTTGCAGTAAGTGCTTTGGTGTAAAATTGAAATGTATACTATTTGTATTGTCTAAGCATTGCATGCACTGAGACAACAACTTTTTTCTGTTGATGTGTACAGCCATGAAACAACTTTAAACCTACTCATACTCATGTGGGAAGTTAACCAAATGTGTTTGCGTTAGGTTGCAGTCAGGACTTTTGAGTACAATTGAAATGTATACTACCTTTATGTCAAAGCATTCTATTCACTGTGAAATCAACTTTTTGTCTTTATCTGCACAGGTATGAAACAACTTTCAGACATCTCAGAATCATGTGGGAAGTTAACCTAAAGTGTTTCCATTAGGTTTGCAGTAAGTGCTTTGGTGTAAAATTGAAATGTATACTATTTGTATTGTCTAAGCATTGCATACACAGAGATAACAACTTTTTTGTGTTGATGTGTACAGCCATGAAACAACTTTCAAACTACTCATAATCATGTGGAAAGTTAACCAAAGGTGTTTCCATTAGGTTTGCAATAAGTGCTTTGGTGTAAAATTGAAATGTATACTATATGTTTTGTAAAAGCATTGCATGCACTGAAAAAACAACTTTTTTGTCTTGATGTGCACAGGTATGAAACAACTTTCAGACATCTCAGAATCATGTGGGAAGTTAATCTGAGTTGTTTCCTTTAGGTTTGCAGTAAGTACTTTGGTGTAAAATTGAAATGTATACTATTTGTATTGTCTAACCATTGCATGCACTGAGATAACAACTTTTTTGTGTTGATGTGTACAGCCATTAAACAACTTTCAAACTACTCATAATCATGTGGGAAGTTAACCTAAGGTGTTTCCAATAGTTAGCAGTAAGTACTTTGGTGTAAAATTGAGATGTATACTACCTTAATGTCAGAGCATAGTAGTACTGAGAAAGTAACTTTTTTGTCTTGATGAACTGAGGCATGAAACAACTTTAAACCTAGTCATACTCATCTGGGAAGTTAACCAAATGTGTTTGCATTAGGTTTGCAGTCAGGACGTTTGAGTACAATTGAAATGTATACTACTTTTATGTCAAAGCATTCTATTCACTGTGAAATCAACTTTTTTGTCTTTATGTGCACAGGTATGAAACAACTTTCAGACATCTCAGAATCATGTGGGAAGTTAACTTAAAGTGTTTTCATTAGGATTGCAGTAAGTGCTTTGGTGTAAAATTGAAATGTATACTATTTGTATTGTCTAAGCATTGCATGCACTGAGATAACAACTTTTTTGTGTTGATGTGTACAGCCATGAAACAACTTTCAAACTACTCATAATCATGTGGAAAGTTAACCTAAAGTGTTTCCATTAGGTTTGCAGTAAGTACTTTGGTGTAAAATTGAAATGTATACTATTTGTATTCTCTAAGCATTGCATGCACTGAGACAACAACTTTTTTCTGTTGATGTGTACAGCCATGAAACAACTTTAAACCTACTCATACTCATGTGGGAAGTTAACCAAATGTGTTTGCGTTAGGTTTGCAGTCAGGACTTTTGAGTACAATTGAAATGTATACTACCTTTATGTCAAAGCATTCTATTCACTGTGAAATCAACTTTTTTGTCTTTATCTGCACAGGTATGAAACAACTTTCAGACATCTCAGAATCATGTGGGAAGTTAACCTAAAGTGTTTCCATTAGGTTTGCAGTAAGTGCTTTGGTGTAAAATTGAAATGTATACTATTTGAATTGTCTAAGCATTGCATACACTGAGATAACAACTTTTTTGTGTTGATGTGTACAACCATGAAACAACTTTCAAACTACTCATAATCATGTGGAAAGTTAACCAAAGGTGTTTCCATTAGGTTTGCAGTAAGTGCTTTGGTGTAAAATTGAAATGTATACTATATGTTTTGTAAAAGCATTGCATGCACTGAAAAAACAACTTTTTTGTCTTGATGTGCACAGGTATGAAACAACTTTCAGACATCTCAGAATCATGTGGGAAGTTAATCTGAGTTGTTTCCTTTAGGTTTGCAGTAAGTACTTTGGTGTAAAATTGAAATGTATACTATTTGTATTGTCTAAGCATTGCATGCACTGAGATAACAACTTTTTTGTGTTGATGTGTACAGCCATGAAACAACTTTCAAACTACTCATAATCATGTGGGAAGTTAACCTAAGGTGTTTCCATTAGTTTGCAGTAAGTACTTTGGTGTAAAATTCAGATGTGTACTACCTTAATGTCAGAGCATATTAGTACTGAGAAAGTAACTTTTTTGTCTTGATGAACTGAGGTATGAAACAACTTTAAACCTAGTCATACTCATCTGGGAAGTTAACCAAATGTGTTTGCATTAGGTTTGCAGTCAGGACGTTTGAGTACAATTGAAATGTATACTACTTTTATGTCAAAGCATTCTAATCACTGTGAAATCAACTTTTTTGTCTTTATGTGCACAGGTATGAAACAACTTTCAGACATCTCAGAATCATGTGGGAAGTAAACCTAGAGTGTTTTCATTAGGATTGCAGTAAGTGCTTTGGTGGAAAATTGAAATGTATACTATTTGTATTGTCTAAGCATTGCATGCACTGAGATAACAACTTTTTTGTGTTGATGTGTAAAGCCATGAAACAACTTTCAAACTACTAATAATCATGTGGAACGTTAACCTAAAGTGTTTCCATTAGGTTTGCAGTAAGTGCTTTGGTGTAAAATTGAAATGTATACTACTTTTATGTCAAAGCATTCTATTCACTGTAAAATCAACTTGTTTGTCTTTATGTGCACAGGTATGAAACAAGTTTCAGACATCTCAGAATCATGTGGGAAGTTAACCTAAGGTGTTTCCATTAGGTTTGCAGTAAGTGCTTTGGAGTAAAATTGAAATGTATACTACTTGTATTGTCTAAGCATTGCATGCACTGAGATAACAACTTTTTTCTGTTGATGTGTACAGCCATGAAACAACTTTCAAACTATTCATAATCATGTGGAAAGTTAACCTAAGGTGTTTCCATTAGGTTTGCAGTAAGTGCTTTGGTGTAAAATTGAAATGTATACTATTTGTATTGTAAAAGCATTGCATGCACTGAGAAACCAACTTTTTTGTCTTGATGAGCACAGGTATGAAACAACTTTCAGACATCTCAGAATCATGTGGGAAGTTAATCTAAGTTGTTTCCATTAGTTTTGCCGTAAGTATTTTGGTGTAAAATTGAAATGTATACTATTTGTATTGTCTTAGCATTGCATGCACTGAGATAACAACTTTTTTGTGTTGATGTGTACAGCCATGAAACAACTTTCAAACTACTCATAATCATGTGGGAAGTTAACCTAAGGTGTTTCCATTAGTTTGCAGTAAGTACTTTGGTGTAAAATTCAGATGTGTACTACCTTAATGTCAGAGCATAGTAGTACTGAGAAAGTAACTTTTTTATCTTGATGGACTGAGGCATGAAACAACTTTAAACCTTGTCATACTCATCTGGGAAGTTAACCAAATGTGTTTGCATTAGGTTTGCAGTCAGGAGTTTTGAGTACAATTGAAATGTATACTACTTTTATGTCAAAGCATTCTATTCACTGTGAAATCAACTTTTTTGTCTTTATGTGCACAGGTATGAAACAACTTTCAGACATCTCAGAATCATGTGGGAAGTTAACTTAAAGTGTTTTCATTAGGATTGCAGTAAGTGCTTTGGTGTAAAATTGAAATGTATACTATTTGTATTGTCTAAGCATTGCATGCACTGAGATAACAACTTTTTTGTGTTGATGTGTACAGCCATGAAACAACTTTCAAACTACTCATAATCATGTGGAAAGTTAACCAAAGGTGTTTCCAATAGGTTTGCAGTAAGTGCTTTGGTGTAAAATTGAAATGTATACTATTTGTATTGTCTAAGCATTGCATGCACTGAGACAACAACTTTTTTCTGTTGATGTGTACATCCATGAAACAACTTTAAACCTACTCATACTCATGTGGGAAGTTAACCAAATGTGTTTGCGTTAGGTTTGCAGTCAGGACTTTTGAGTACAATTGAAATGTATACTACCTTTATGTCAAAGCATTCTATTCACTGTGAAATCAACTTTTTTGTCTTTATCTGCACAGGTATGAAACAACTTTCAGACATCTCAGAATCATGTGGGAAGTTAACCTAAAGTGTTTCCATTAGGTTTGCAGTAAGTGCTTTGGTGTAAAATTGAAATGTATACTATTTGTATTGTCTAAGCATTGCATACACTGAGATAACAACTTTTTTGTGTTGATGTGTACAGCCATGAAACAACTTTCAAACTACTCATAATCATGTGGAAAGTTAACCAAAGGTGTTTCCATTAGGTTTGCAGTAAGTGCTTTGGTGTAAAATTGAAATGTATACTATATGTTTTGTAAAAGCATTGCATGCACTGAAAAAACAACTTTTTTGTCTTGATGTGCACAGGTATGAAACAACTTTCAGACATCTCAGAATCATGTGGGAAGTTAATCTGAGTTGTTTCCTTTAGGTTTGCAGTAAGTACTTTGGTGTAAAATTGAAATGTATACTATTTGTATTGTCTAACCATTGCATGCACTGAGATAACAACTTTTTTGTGTTGATGTGTACAGCCATGAAACAACTTTCAAACTACTCATAATCATGTGGGAAGTTAACCTAAGGTGTTTCCAATAGTTAGCAGTAAGTACTTTGGTGTAAAATTGAGATGTATACTACCTTAATGTCAGAGCATAGTAGTACTGAGAAAGTAACTTTTTTGTCTTGATGAACTGAGGCATGAAACAACTTTAAACCTAGTCATACTCATCTGGGAAGTTAACCAAATGTGTTTGCATTAGGTTTGCAGTCAGGACGTTTGAGTACAATTGAAATGTATACTACTTTTATGTCAAAGCATTCTATTCACTGTGAAATCAACTTTTTTGTCTTTATATGCACAGGTATGAAACAACTTTCAGACATCTCAGAATCATGTGGGAAGTTAACTTAAAGTGTTTTCATTAGGATTGCAGTAAGTTGTTTGGTGTAAAATTGAAATGTATACTATTTGTATTGTCTAAGCATTGCATGCACTGAGATAACAACTTTTTTGTGTTGATGTGTACAGCCATGAAACAACTTTCAAACTACTCATAATCATGTGGAAAGTTAACCTAAAGTGTTTCCATTAGGTTTGCAGTAAGTGCTTTGGTGTAAAATTGAAATGTATACTATTTGTATTGTCTAAGCATTGCATGCACTGAGACAACAACTTTTTTCTGTTGATGTGTACAGCCATGAAACAACTTTAAACCTACTCATACTCATGTGGGAAGTTAACCAAATGTGTTTGCGTTAGGTTTGCAGTCAGGACTTTTGAGTACAATTGAAATGTATACTACCTTTATGTCAAAGCATTCTATTCACTGTGAAATCAACTTTTTTGTCTTTATCTGCACAGGTATGAAACAACTTTCAGACATCTCAGAATCATGTGGGAAGTTAACCTAAAGTGTTTCCATTAGGTTTGCAGTAAGTGCTTTGGTGTAAAATTGAAATGTATACTATTTGTATTGTCTAAGCATTGCATACACTGAGATAACAACTTTTTTGTGTTGATGTGTACAGCCATGAAACAACTTTCAAACTACTCATAATCATGTGGAAAGTTAACCAAAGGTGTTTCCATTAGGTTTGCAGTAAGTGCTTTGGTGTAAAATTGAAATGTATACTATATGTTTTGTAAAAGCATTGCATGCACTGAAAAAACAACTTTTTTGTCTTGATGTGCACAGGTATGAAACAACTTTCAGACATCTCAGAATCATGTGGGAAGTTAATCTGAGTTGTTTCCTTTAGGTTTGCAGTAAGTACTTTGGTGTAAAATTGAAATGTATACTATTTGTATTGTCTAACCATTGCATGCACTGAGATAACAACTTTTTTGTGTTGATGTGTACAGCCATGAAACAACTTTCAAACTACTCATAATCATGTGGGAAGTTAACCTAAGGTGTTTCCAATAGTTAGCAGTAAGTACTTTGGTGTAAAATTGAGATGTATACTACCTTAATGTCAGAGCATAGTAGTACTGAGAAAGTAACTTTTTTGTCTTGATGAAGTGAGGCATGAAACAACTTTAAACCTAGTCATACTCATCTGGGAAGTTAACCAAATGTGTTTGCATTAGGTTTGCAGTCAGGACGTTTGAGTACAATTGAAATGTATACTACTTTTATGTCAAAGCATTCTATTCACTGTGAAATCAACTTTTTTGTCTTTATATGCACAGGTATGAAACAACTTTCAGACATCTCAGAATCATGTGGGAAGTTAACTTAAAGTGTTTTCATTAGGATTGCAGTAAGTGCTTTGGTGTAAAATTGAAATGTATACTATTTGTATTGTCTAAGCATTGCATGCACTGAGATAACAACTTTTTTGTGTTGATGTGTACAGCCATGAAACAACTTTCAAACTACTCATAATCATGTGGAAAGTTAACCTAAAGTGTTTCCATTAGGTTTGCAGTAAGTGCTTTGGTGTAAAATTGAAATGTATACTATTTGTATTGTCTAAGCATTGCATGCACTGAGACAACAACTTTTTTCTGTTGATGTGTACAGCCATGAAACAACTTTAAACCTACTCATACTCATGTGGGAAGTTAACCAAATGTGTTTGCGTTAGGTTTGCAGTCAGGACTTTTGAGTACAATTGAAATGTATACTACCTTTATGTCAAAGCATTCTATTCACTGTGAAATCAACTTTTTTGTCTTTATCTGCACAGGTATGAAACAACTTTCAGACATCTCAGAATCATGTGGGAAGTTAACCTAAAGTGTTTCCATTAGGTTTGCAGTAAGTGCTTTGGTGTAAAATTGAAATGTATACTATTTGTATTGTCTAAGCATTGCATACACTGAGATAACAACTTTTTTGTGTTGATGTGTACAGCCATGAAACAACTTTCAAACTACTCATAATCATGTGGAAAGTTAACCAAAGGTGTTTCCATTAGGTTTGCAGTAAGTGCTTTGGTGTAAAATTGAAATGTATACTATATGTTTTGTAAAAGCATTGCATGCACTGAAAAAACAACTTTTTTGTCTTGATGTGCACAGGTATGAAACAACTTTCAGACATCTCAGAATCATGTGGGAAGTTAATCTGAGTTGTTTCCTTTAGGTTTGCAGTAAGTACTTTGGTGTAAAATTGAAATGTATACTATTTGTATTGTCTAACCATTGCATGCACTGAGATAACAACTTTTTTGTGTTGATGTGTACAGCCATGAAACAACTTTCAAACTACTCATAATCATGTGGGAAGTTAACCTAAGGTGTTTCCAATAGTTAGCAGTAAGTACTTTGGTGTAAAATTGAGATGTATACTACCTTAATGTCAGAGCATAGAAGTACTGAGAAAGTAACTTTTTTGACTTGATGAACTGAGGCATGAAACAACTTTAAACCTAGTCATACTCATCTGGGAAGTTAACCAAATGTGTTTGCATTAGGTTTGCAGTCAGGACGTTTGAGTACAATTGAAATGTATACTACTTTTATGTCAAAGCATTCTAATCACTGTGAAATCAACTTTTTTGTCTTTATCTGCACAGGTATGAAACAACTTTCAGACATCTCAGAATCATGTGGGAAGTTAACCTAAAGTGTTTCCATTAGGTTTGCAGTAAGTGCTTTGGTGTAGAATTGAAATGTATACTATTTGTATTGTCTAAGCATTGCATACACTGAGATAACAACTTTTTTATGTTGATGTGTACAGCCATGAAACAACTTTCAAACTACTCATAATCATGTGGAAAGTTAACCAAAGGTGTTTCCATTAGGTTTGCAGTAAGTGCTTTGGTGTAAAATTGAAATGTATACTATATGTTTTGTAAAAGCATTGCATGCACTGAAAAAACAACTTTTTTGTCTTGATGTCCACAGGTATGAAACAACTTTCAGACATCTCAGAATCATGTGGGAAGTTAATCTGAGTTGTTTCCTTTAGGTTTGCAGTAAGTACTTTGGTGTAAAATTGAAATGTATACTATTTGTATTGTCTAACCATTGCATGCACTGAGATAACAACTTTTTTGTGTTGATGTGTACAGCCATGAAACAACTTTCAAACTACTCATAATCATGTGGGAAGTTAACCTAAGGTGTTTCCAATAGTTAGCAGTAAGTACTTTGGTGTAAAATTGAGATGTATACTACCTTAATGTCAGAGCATAGTAGTACTGAGAAAGTAACTTTTTTGTCTTGATGAACTGAGGCATGAAACAACTTTAAACCTAGTCATACTCATCTGGGAAGTTAACCAAATGTGTTTGCATTAGGTTTGCAGTCAGGACGTTTGAGTACAATTGAAATGTATACTACTTTTATGTCAAAGCATTCTAATCACTGTGAAATCAACTTTTTTGTCTTTATGTGCACAGGTATGAAACAACTTTCAGACATCTCAGAATCATGTGGGAAGTTAACCTAGAGTGTTTTCATTAGGATTACAGTAAGTGCTTTGGTGTAAAATTGAAATGTATACTATTTGTATTGTCTAAGCATTGCATGCACTGAGATAACAACTTTTTTGTGTTGATGTGTACAGCCATGAAACAACTTTCAAACTACTAATAATCATGTGGAACGTTAACCTAAAGTGTTTCCATTAGGTTTGCAGTAAGTGCTTTGGTGTAAAATTGAAATGTATACTACTTTTATGTCAAAGCATTCTATTCACTGTAAAATCAACTTGTTTGTCTTTATGTGCACAGGTATGAAACAACTTTCAGACATCTCAGAATCATGTGGGAAGTTAACCTAAGGTGTTTCCATTAGGTTTGAAGTAAGTGCTTTGGAGTAAAATTGAAATGTATACTATTTGTATTGTCTAAGCATTGCATGCACTGAGATAACAACTTTTTTCTGTTGATGTGTACAGCCATGAAACAACTTTCAAACTACTCATAATGATGTGGAAAGTTAACCTAAGGTGTTTCCATTAGGTTTGCAGTAAGTGCTTTGGTGTAAAATTGAAATGTATACTATTTGTATTGTAAAAGCATTGCATGCACTGAGAAACCAACTTTTTTGTCTTGATGTGCACAGGTATGAAACAACTTTGAGACATCTCAGAATCATGTGGGAAATTAATCTAAGTTGTTTCCATTAGGTTTGTAGTAAGTATTTTGGTGTAAAATTGAAATGTATACTATTTGTATTGTCTAAGCATTGCATGCACTGAGATAACAACTTTTTTGTGTTGATGTGTACAGCCATGAAACAACTTTCAAACTACTCATAATCATGTGGGAAATTAACCTAAGGTGTTTCCATTAGTTTGCAGTAAGTACTTTGGTGTAAAATTCAGATGTGTACTACCTTAATGTCAGAGCATAGTAGTACTGAGAAAGTAACTTTTTTGTCTTGATGAACTGAGGCATGAAACAACTTTAAACCTAGTCATACTCATCTGGGAAGTTAACCAAATGTGTTTGCATTAGGTTTGCAGTCAGGACGTTTGAGTACAATTGAAATGTATACTACTTTTATGTCAAAGCATTCTAATCACTGTGAAATCAACTTTTTTGTCTTTATGTGCACAGGTATGAAACAACTTTCAGACATCTCAGAATCATGTGGGAAGTTAACCTAGAGTGTTTTCATTAGGATTGCAGTAAGTGCTTTGGTGTAAAATTGAAATGTATACTATTTGTATTGTCTAAGCATTGCATGCACTGAGATAACAACTTTTTTCTGTTGATGTGTACAGCCATGAAACAACTTTCAAACTACTCATAATCATGTGGAAAGTTAACCTAAGGTGTTTCCATTAGGTTTGCAGTAAGTGCTTTGGTGTAAAATTGAAATGTATACTATTTGTATTGTCTAAGCATTGCATGCACTGAGATAACAACTTTTTTGTGTTGATGTGCACAGGTATGAAACAACTTTCAGACATCTCAGAATCATGTGGGAAGTTAATCTGAGTTGTTTCCATTAGGTTTCCAGTAAGTGCTTTGGTGTAAAATTGAGATGTATACTATCTTAATGTCAGAGCAGAGTGGCACTGAGAAGTAACTTTTTTGTCTTGATGAAGTGAGGCATGAAACAACTTTAAACCTACTCATACTCATGTGGGAAGTTAACCAAAGATGTTTCCATTAGGTTTGCAGTCAGGACTTTTGAGTACAATTGAAATGGAAACTACATTTATGTCAAAGCATTCTATTCACTGTGAAATCAACTTTTTTGTCTTTATGTGCACAGGTATGAAACAACTTTCAGACATCTCAGAATGATGTGGGAAGTTAACCTAAAGTGTTTCCATTAGGTTTGCAGTAAGTGCTTTGGTTTAAAATTGAAATGTATACTATTTGTATTGTCTAAGCATTGCATGCACTGAGATAACAACTTTTTTCTGTTGATGTGTACAGCCATGAAACAACTTTAAACCTACTCATACTCATGTGGGAAGTTAACCAAATGTGTTTGCATTAGGTTTGCAGTCAGGACTTATGAGTACAATTGAAATGTATGCTACTTTTATGTCAAAGCATTCTATTCACTGTGAAATCAACTTTTTTCTCTTTATCTGCACAGGTATGAAACAACTTTCAGACATCTCAGAATCATGTGGGAAGTTAACCTAAAGTGTTTCCATTAGGTTTGCAGTAAGTGCTTTGGTGTAAAATTGAAATATATACTATTTCTATTGTAAAAGCATTGTATGCACTGAGATAACAACTTTTTTGTGTTGATGGGTACAGCCGTGAAACAACTTTCAAACTACTCATAATCATGTGGGAAGTTAACCTAAGGTGTTTCCATTAGTTAGCAGTAAGTACTTTGGTGTAAAATTGAGATGTATACTATTTGTATTGTCTAAGCATTGCATGCACTGAGATAACAACTTTTTTGTGTTGATGTGTACAGCCATGAAACAACTTTCAAACTACTCATAATCATGTGGAAAGTTAACCTAAGGTGTTTCCATTAGGTTTGCAGTAAGTGCTTTGGTGTAAAATTGAAATGTATACTATATGTTTTGTAAAAGCATTGCATGCACTGAGAAAACAACTCTTTTGTCTTGATGTGCACAGGTATGAAACAACCTTCAGACATCTCAGAATCATGTGGGAACTTAATCTGAGTTGTTTCCATTAGGTTTGCAGTAAGAACTTTGGTGTAAAATTGAAATGTATACTATTTGTATTGTCTAAGCATTGCATGCACTGAGATAACAACTTTTTTGTGTTGATGTGTACAGCCATGAAACAACTTTCAAACTACTCATAATCATGTGGAAAGTTAACCTAAGGTGTTTCCATTAGGTTTGCAGTAAGTGCTTTGGTGTAAAATTGAAATGTATACTATATGTTTTGTAAAAGCATTGCATGCACTGAGAAGACAACTTTTTTGTCTTGATGTGCACAGGTATGAAACAACTTTCAGACATCTCAGAATCATGTGGGAAGTTAATCTGAGTTGTTTCCATTAGGTTTGCAGTAAGTACTTTGGTGTAAAATTGAAATGTATACTATTTGTATTGTCTAAGCATTGCATGCACTGAGATAACAACTTTTTTGTGTTGATGTGTACAGCCATGAAACAACTTTCAAACTACTCATAATCATGTGGGAAGTTAACCTAAGGTGTTTCCATTAGTTAGCAGTAAGTACTTTGGTGTAAAATTGAGTTGTATACTACCTTAATGTCAGAGCATAGTAGTACTGAGAAAGTAACTTTTTTGTCTTGATGAACTGAGGCATGAAACAACTTTAAACCTAGTCATACTCATCTGGGAAGTTAACCAAATGTGTTTGCATTAGGTTTGCAGTCTGGACGTTTGAGTACAATTGAAATGTATACTACTTTTATGTCAAAGCATTCTATTCACTGTGAAATCAACTTTTTTGTCTTTATGTGCACAGGTATGAAACAACTTTCAGACATCTCTGAATCATGTGGGAAGTTAACCTAAAGTGTTTCCATTAGGATTGCAGTAAGTGCTTTGGTGTAAAATTGAAATGTATACTATTTGTCTTGTCTAAGCATTGCATGCACTGAGATAACAACTTTTTTGTGTTGATGTGTACAGCCATGAAACAACTTTCAAACTACTCATAATCATGTGGAAAGTTAACCTAAGGTGTTTCCATTAGGTTTGCAGTAAGTATTTTGTTGTAAAATTGAAATGTATACTACTTTTATGTCAAAGCATTCTATTCACTGTAAAATCAACTTTTTTGTCTTTATGTGCACAGGTATGAAACAACTTTCAGACATCTCAGAATCATGAGGGAAGTTAACCTAAAGTGTTTCCATTAGGTTTGCAGTAAGTGCTTTGGTTTAAAATTGAAATGTATACTATTTGTATTGTCTAAGCATTGCATGAACTGAGATAACAACTTTTTTCTGTTGATGTGTACAGCCATGAAACAACTTTAAACCTACTCATACTCATGTGGGAAGTTAACCAAATGTGTTTGCATTAGGTTTGCAGTCAGGACTTATGAGTACAATTGAAATGTATACTACTTTTATGTCAAAGCATTCTATTCACTGTGAAATCAACTTTTTTGTCTTTATGTGCACAGGTATGAAACAACTTTCAGACATCTCAGAATCATGTGGGAAGTTAATCTAAGTTGTTTCCATTAGGTTTGCAGTAAGTGCTTTGGTGTAAAATTGAAATGTAGACTATTTGTATTGTCTAAGCATTGCATGCACTGAGATAACAACTTTTTTGTGTTGATGTGTACAGCCATGAAACAACTTTCAAACTACTCATAATCATGTGGGAAGTTAACCTAAGGTGTTTCCATTAGTTAGCAGTAAGTACTTTGGTGTAAAATTGAGATGTATACTATTTGTATTGTCTAAGCATTGCATGCACTGAGATAACAACTTTTTTGTGTTGATGTGTACAGCCATGAAACAACTTTCAAACTACTCATAATCATGTGGGAAGTTAACCTAAGGTGTTTCCATTAGTTTGCAGTAAGTACTTTGGTGTAAAATTCAGATGTGTACTACCTTAATGTCAGAGCATAGTAGTACTGAGAAAGTAACTTTTTTGTCTTGATGAACTGAGGCATGAAACAACTTTAAACCTAGTCATACTCATCTGGGAAGTTAACCAAATGTGTTTGCATTAGGTTTGCAGTCAGGACGTTTGAGTACAATTGAAATGTATACTACTTTTATGTCAAAGCATTCTAATCACTGTGAAATCAACTTTTTTGTCTTTATGTGCACAGGTATGAAACAACTTTCAGACATCTCAGAATCATGTGGGAAGTTAACCTAGAGTGTTTTCATTAGGATTGCAGTAAGTGCTTTGGTGTAAAATTGAAATGTATACTATTTGTATTGTCTAAGCATTGCATGCACTGAGATAACAACTTTTTTGTGTTGATGTGTACAGCCATGAAACAACTTTCAAACTACTAATAATCATGTGGAACGTTAACCTAAAGTGTTTCCATTAGGTTTGCAGTAAGTGCTTTGGTGTAAAATTGAAATGTATACTACTTTTATGTCAAAGCATTCTATTCACTGTAAAATCAACTTGTTTGTCTTTATGTGCACAGGTATGAAACAACTTTCAGACATCTCAGAATCATGTGGGAAGTTAACCTAAGGTGTTTCCATTAGGTTTGCAGTAAGTGCTTTGGAGTAAAATTGAAATGTATACTATTTGTATTGTCTAAGCATTGCATGCACTGAGATAACAACTTTTTTGTGTTGATGTGTACAGCCATGAAACAACTTTCAAACTACTCATAATGATGTGGAAAGTTAACCTAAGGTGTTTCCATTAGGTTTGCAGTAAGTGCTTTGGTGTAAAATTGAAATGTATACTATTTGTATTGTAAAAGCATTGCATGCACTGAGAAACCAACTTTTTTGTCTTGATGTGCACAGGTATGAAACAACTTTGAGACATCTCAGAATCATGTGGGAAATTAATCTAAGTTGTTTCCATTAGGTTTGCAGTAAGTATTTTGGTGTAAAATTGAAATGTATACTATTTGTATTGTCTAAGCATTGCATGCACTGAGATAACAACTTTTTTGTGTTGATGTGTACAGCCATGAAACAACTTTCAAACTACTCATAATCATGTGGGAAATTAACCTAAGGTGTTTCCATTAGTTTGCAGTACGTACTTTGGTGTAAAATTCAGATGTGTACTACCTTAATGTCAGAGCATAGTAGTACTGAGAAAGTAACTTTTTTGTCTTGATGAACTGAGGCATGAAACAACTTTAAACCTGGTCATACTCATCTGGGAAGTTAACCAAATGTGTTTGCATTAGGTTTGCAGTCAGGACGTTTGAGTACAATTGAAATGTATACTACTTTTATGTCAAAGCATTCTCATCACTGTGAAATCAACTTTTTTGTCTTTATGTGCACAGGTATGAAACAACTTTCAGACATCTCAGAATCATGTGGGAAGTTAACCTAGAGTGTTTTCATTAGGATTGCAGTAAGTGCTTTGGTGTAAAATTGAAATGTATACTATTTGTATTGTCTAAGCATTGCATGCACTGAGATAACAACTTTTTTCTGTTGATGTGTACAGCCATGAAACAACTTTCAAACTACTCATAATCATGTGGAAAGTTAACCTAAGGTGTTTCCATTAGGTTTGCAGTAAGTGCTTTGGTGTAAAATTGAAATGTATACTATTTGTATTGTCTAAGCATTGCATGCACTGAGATAACAACTTTTTTGTGTTGATGTGCACAGGTATGAAACAACTTTCAGACATCTCAGAATCATGTGGGAAGTTAATCTGAGTTGTTTCCATTAGGTTTCCAGTAAGTGCTTTGGTGTAAAATTGAGATGTATACGATCTTAATGTCAGAGCAGAGTGGCACTGAGAAGTAACTTTTTTGTCTTGATGAAGTGAGGCATGAAACAACTTTAAACCTACTCATACTCATGTGGGAAGTTAACCAAAGATGTTTCCATTAGGTTTGCAGTCAGGACTTTTGAGTACAATTGAAATGGAAACTACATTTATGTCAAAGCATTCTATTCACTGTGAAATCAACTTTTTTGTCTTTATGTGCACAGGTATGAAACAACTTTCAGACATCTCAGAATGATGTGGGAAGTTAACCTAAAGTGTTTCCATTAGGTTTGCAGTAAGTGCTTTGGTTTAAAATTGAAATGTATACTATTTGTATTGTCTAAGCATTGCATGCACTGAGATAACAACTTTTTTCTGTTGATGTGTACAGCCATGAAACAACTTTAAACCTACTCATACTCATGTGGGAAGTTAACCAAATGTGTTTGCATTAGGTTTGCAGTCAGGACTTATGAGTACAATTGAAATGTATGCTACTTTTATGTCAAAGCATTCTATTCACTGTGAAATCAACTTTTTTCTCTTTATCTGCACAGGTATGAAACAACTTTCAGACATCTCAGAATCATGTGGGAAGTTAACCTAAAGTGTTTCCATTAGGTTTGCAGTAAGTGCTTTGGTGTAAAATTGAAATATATACTATTTGTATTGTAAAAGCATTGCATGCACTGAGATAACAACTTTTTTGTGTTGATGGGTACAGCCGTGAAACAACTTTCAAACTACTCATAATCATGTGGGAAGTTAACCTAAGGTGTTTCCATTAGTTAGCAGTAAGTACTTTGGTGTAAAATTGAGATGTATACTATTTGTATTGTCTAAGCATTGCATGCACTGAGATAACAACTTTTTTGTGTTGATGTGTACAGCCATGAAACAACTTTCAAACTACTCATAATCATGTGGAAAGTTAACCTAAGGTGTTTCCATTAGGTTTGCAGTAAGTGCTTTGGTGTAAAATTGAAATGTATACTATATGTTTTGTAAAAGCATTGCATGCACTGAGAAAACAACTCTTTTGTCTTGATGTGCACAGGTATGAAACAACTTTCAGACATCTCAGAATCATGTGGGAAGTTAATCTGAGTTGTTTCCAATAGGTTTGCAGTAAGTACTTTGGTGTAAAATTGAAATGTATACTATTTGTATTGTCTAAGCATTGCATGCACTGAGATAACAACTTTTTTGTGTTGATGTGTACAGCCATGAAACAACTTTCAAACTACTCATAATCATGTGGAAAGTTAACCTAAGGTGTTTCCATTAGGTTTGCAGTAAGTGCTTTGGTGTAAAATTGAAATGTATACTATATGTTTTGTAAAAGCTTTGCATGCACTGAGAAAACAACTCTTTTGTCTTGATGTGCACAGGTATGAAACAACTTTCAGACATCTCAGAATCATGTGGGAAGTTAATCTGAGTTGTTTCCATTAGGTTTTGCAGTAAGTACTTTGGTGTAAAATTGAAATGTATACTATTTGTATTGTCTAAGCATTGCATGCACTGAGATAACAACTTTTTTGTGTTGATGTGTACAGCCATGAAACAACTTTCAAACTACTCATAATCATGTGGGAAGTTAACCTAAGGTGTTTCCATTAGTTAGCAGTAAGTACTTTGGTGTAAAATTGAGTTGTATACTACCTAATGTCAGAGCATAGTAGTACTGAGAAAGTAACTTTTTTGTCTTGATGAACTGAGGCATGAAACAACTTTAAACCTAGTCATACTCATCTGGGAAGTTAACCAAATGTGTTTGCATTAGGTTTGCAGTCTGGACGTTTGAGTACAATTGAAATGTATACTACTTTTATGTCAAAGCATTCTATTCACTGTGAAATCAACTTTTTTGTCTTTATGTGCACAGGTATGAAACAACTTTCAGACATCTCTGAATCATGTGGGAAGTTAACCTAAAGTGTTTCCATTAGGATTGCAGTAAGTGCTTTGGTGTAAATTGAAATGTATACTATTTGTCTTGTCTAAGCATTGCATGCACTGAGATAACAACTTTTTTGTGTTGATGTGTACAGCCATGAAACAACTTTCAAACTACTCATAATCATGTGGAAAGTTAACCTAAGGTGTTTCCATTAGGTTTGCAGTAAGTATTTTGTTGTAAAATTGAAATGTATACTACTTTTATGTCAAAGCATTCTATTCACTGTAAAATCAACTTTTTTGTCTTTACTGTGCACAGGTATGAAACAACTTTCAGACATCTCAGAATCATGAGGGAAGTTAACCTAAAGTGTTTCCATTAGGTTTGCAGTAAGTGCTTTGGTTTAAAATTGAAATGTATACTATTTGTATTGTCTAAGCATTGCATGCACTGAGATAACAACTTTTTTCTGTTGATGTGTACAGCCATGAAACAACTTTAAACCTACTCATACTCATGTGGGAAGTTAACCAAATGTGTTTGCATTAGGTTTGCAGTCAGGACTTATGAGTACAATTGAAATGTATACTACTTTTATGTCAAAGCATTCTATTCACTGTGAAATCAACTTTTTTGTCTTTATGTGCACAGGTATGAAACAACTTTCAGACATCTCAGAATCATGTGGGAAGTTAACTTAAAGTGTTTTCATTAGGATTGCAGTAAGTGCTTTGGTGTAAAATTGAAATGTATACTATTTGTATTGTCTAAGCATTGCATGCACTGAGATAACAACTTTTTTGTGTTGATGTGTACAGCCATGAAACAACTTTCAAACTACTCATAATCATGTGGAAAGTTAACCTAAAGTGTTTCCATTAGGTTTGCAGTAAGTGCTTTGGTGTAAAATTGAATTGTATACTATTTGTATTGTCTAACCATTGCATGCACTGAGATAACAACTTTTTTGTGTTGATGTGTACAGCCATGAAACAACTTTCAAACTACTCCATAATCATGTGGGAAGTTAACCTAAGGTGTTTCCAATAGTTAGCAGTAAGTACTTTGGTGTAAAATTGAGATGTATACTACCTTAATGTCAGAGCATAGTAGTACTGAGAAAGTAACTTTTTTGTCT
>NW_027274986.1:0-72881 GCF_030028105.1 Mobula birostris
CTAAGGGAGCCAGTGACCACAGGGAAAGTGTGACCACAGAGAGTGAGTGACAACAGGGAATGAGTGACCACAGAGAGTGACAACAGGGAGTGAGTGACCACAAAGACTAACTGGTCAGGGAGTGAGTGACCACAGGGAGTGAGTGGTAAGGGAGTCAGTGTCCACAGGGAGTGAATGACCTCTGGGGATTGATTGACCACAGGGAGTGAGTAACCACAGAGAGTGAGTGGTCAGGAAGTGAGTGACCACAGGGAGTGAGTGACCACATGGAGTGAGTGGTCAGGGGCTGAGTGACCACAGGGTGTGATTGGTCACAGAGGAACCAGTGACCACAGGGAAAGAGTGACCACAGAGAGTGAGTGACAACAGGGAGTGAGTGACTCCAGAGAGTGACAACAAGGATTGAGTGACCACAGGGAGTGAGTGATGGCAGGGAGTGAGTGGTTAGGGAATGAGTGACCACTGGGATTGAGTGACCACTGGGAGTGAGTGATGACAGGGAGTGAGTGGTCAGGTGAATGAGTGACCACAGAGAGTGAGTGACCACAGAGTGAGCGACGACAGGGAGTGAATGACCACAGGGAGTCAGTGACCACAGGGATTGATTTGGTGACAGGGGTCACCAGTTGACCACAGGAAGAGAGTGACCACAGAGAGTGAGTGACAACAGGGAATGAGTGACCATAGAGAGTGACAACAGGGAGTAAGTGACCACAAAGAGTGACTGGTCAGGGAGTGAGTGACCACAGGGAGCGGGGTGACCACAGAGAGTGAGTGACCACAGGGAATGAGAGGCCAGATGGAGTGAGTGACCACAGGGAGTGAGTGATGACAGAGAGTGAGTGATGACAGGGAGTGAGTGACCACAGAGAGTGAGTGGTCAGGGCATGAGTGACCACAAGGAGTGAATGGTCAGGGGCTGAGTGACCACAGGGAGTGAGTGACCACTAGGGAGTGAGTGATGACAGAGAGTGAGTGATGACAGGGAGTGAGTGACCACAGGGTGTGATTGGTCTAAAGGGAGCCAGTGACCACAGGGAAAGTGTGACCACAGAGAGTGAGTGACAACAGGGAATGAGTGACCACAGAGAGTGACAACAGGGAGTGAGTGACCACAAAGACTAACTGGTCAGGGAGTGAGTGACCACAGGGAGTGAGTGGTAAGGGAGTCAGTGTCCACAGGGAGTGAATGACCTCTGGGATTGATTGACCACAGGGAGTGAGTAACCACAGAGAGTGAGTGGTCAGGAAGTGAGTGACCACAGGGAGTGAGTGACCACATGGAGTGAGTGGTCAGGGGCTGAGTGACCACAGGGTGTGATTGGTCACAGGGAACCAGTGACCACAGGGAAAGAGTGACCACAGAGAGTGAGTGACAACAGGGAGTGAGTGACTCCAGAGAGTGACAACAAGGATTGAGTGACCACAGGGAGTGAGTGATGGCAGGGAGTGAGTGGTTAGGGGAATGGAGTGACCACTGGGATTGAGTGACCACTGGGAGTGAGTGATGACAGGGAGTGAGTGGTCAGGGAATGAGTGACCACAGAGAGTGAGTGACCACAGAAGTGAGCGACGACAGGGGAGTGAATGACCACAGGGAGTCAGTGACCACAGGGATTGATTGGTGGACAGGGCACCAGTGACCACAGGAAGAGAGTGACCACAGAGAGTGAGTGACAACATGGGAATGAGTGACCATAGAGAGTGACAACAGGGAGTAAGTGACCACAAAGAGTGACTGGTCAGGGGAGTGAGTGACCACAGGGAGCGGGTGACCACAGAGAGTGAGTGACCACAGGGAATGAGAGGAGGCCAGATGGAGTGAGTGACCACAGGGAGTGAGTGATGACAGAGAGTGAGTGATGACAGGGAGTGAGTGACCACAGAGAGTGAGTGGTCAGGGCATGAGTGACCACAAGGAGTGAGTGGTCAGGGGCTGAGTGACCACAAGGAGTGAGTGATGACAGAGAGTGGGTGATGACAGGGAGTGAGTGACCACAGAGAGTGAGTGTTCAGGGACTGAGTTACCACAGGGAGTGATTGGTTGCAGGGAACCAGTGACCACAGGGAAAGCGTGACCACAGAGAGTGAGTGACAACAGGGAATGAGTTACCAAAGAGAGTGACAACAGAGATTGAGTGACCACAGAGAGTGAGTGGTCAGGGACTGAGTGACCACAGGGAGTGAGTGACCACAGAGAGTGACAACCGGGAGTGAGTGACCACAGAGAGTGAGTGGTCAGGGAGTGAGTGACCACAGGGAGTGAGTGGCCACATGGAGTGAGTGACCACAGGGAGTGAGTGATGACAGAGAGTGAATGATGACAGGGAGTGAGTGTCCACAGTGAGTCAGTGGTAAGGGAGTTAGAGACCACAGGGAGTGAATGACCACTGGGATTGAGTGACCACAGGGAGTGAGTGACCACATGGAGTGAGTGGCCACATGGAATAAGTGGTCAGGGGCTGAGTGACCACAGGGAGTGATTGGTCACAGGGAACCAGTGACCACAGGGAAAGAGTGACCACAGAGAGTGAGTGACAACAAGGAATGAGTGACCACAGAGAGTGACAACAGGGACTGAGTGACCACATGGAGTGAGTGACCACAGAGAGTGAGTGGTCAGGAAATGAGTGACCACAGGGGGTGAGTGGTCAGGGAGTGAGTGAGCACAAGGAGTGAGTGACAACAGGGAGTGATTGGTCATAGGGAGCAAGTGACCACAGAGAGTGAGCAACAACAGGCAATGAGTGACCACAGAGAGCAACAACAGGGACTGAGTGACCACAAGGAGTGTGTGACCACAGGGAGTGAGTGGTCAGGAAATGAGTGCCCACAGGGAGTGAGTGGTCAGGGAGTGAGTGACCACAGTGAGTGAGTGCCCACATGGAGCGAGTGGCCACATGGAGTGAGTGGTCAGGGACTGAGTGACCACAGGGAGTGATTGGTCACAGGGAGCCAGTGACCACAGGGAAAGAGTGACCACAAAGAGTGAGTGACAACAGGGAATGAGTGACCACAGAGAGTGACAACAGGGAGTGAGTGACCACAGGGAGTGAGTGGTCAGGGAGTGAGTGACCACAGGGAGTGAGTGGCTACATGGAGTGAGTGACCACAGGGAGTGAGTGATGACAGAGAGTGAATGATGATAGGGAGTTGGTGACCACAGGGAGTGAATGACCGCTGGGATTAAGTGACCACAGGGAGTGAGTGAGCACAGGGAGTGATTGGTCACAGGGAGCAAGTGATCACAGAGAGTGAGTGACAACAGGCAATGAGTGACCACAGATAGCGACAACAGGGGCTGAGCGACCCCAGGGAGTGAGTGATGACAGGGATTGAGTGGTCAGGGATTGAGTGATGACAGGGAGTGAGTGTTCAGGTAGTGAGTGACCACAGAGAGTGTGTAACCACTGAGTAAGTGACGACAGGGAGTGAATGATGACAGGGAGTGAGTGGTCAGGGAATGAGTGACCACAGAGAGTGAGTGACCACAGAGTGAACCACAACAGGGAGTGAATGACCACAGGGAGTGAGTGACCACAGGGAGTGATTGGTCACAGGGAGCGAGTGACCACAGGGAGAGAGTGACCACAGAGAGTGAGTGACAACAGGGAATGAGTGACCATAGAGAGTGACAACAGGGAGTAAGTGACCACAAAGAGTGACTGGTCAGGGAGTGAGTGACCACAGGGAGTGAGTGGCCACATGGAGTGAGTGACCACAGGGAGTGAGTGATGACAGAGAGTTGGTGATGACAGGGAGTGAGTGATGACAGGGAGTGAGTGAACACAGAGAGTGAGTGGATGGGGCTGATTGACCACAGGGAGTGAGTGGTCAGGGAGTGAGTGACCACATGGAGTGAGTGGCCACGTGGAGTAAGTGGTCAGGGGCTGAGTGACCACACGGAGTGATTGACAACAAGGAATGAGTGACCACAGAGAGTGACAACAGGGAGTGAGTGACCACAGGGAGTGATTGGTCACAGGGAGCAGTGACCACAGAGAGTGAGTGACGACAGGCAATGATTGACCACAGAGAGTGACAACAGGGACTGAGTGACCAGAGGGAGTGAGTGACCACTGGGATTGAGTGACAACAGGGAGTGAGTGATGACAGGGAGTGAGTGGTCAGGGAGTGAGTGACCACAGAGAGTGAGTGACCACAGAGTGAACCACAACAGGGAGTGAATGACCACAGGGAGTGAGTGACCACAGGGAGTGATTGGTCACAGGGAGCAAGTGACCACAGGGAGAGATTGACCACAGAGAGTGAGTGACAACAGGGAATGAGTGACCATAGAGAGTGACAACAGGGAGTAAGTGACCACAAAGAGTGAGTGGTCAGGGAGTGAGTGACCACAGGGAGTGAGTGGCCACATGGAGTGAGTGACCACAGGGAGTGAGTGATGACAGAGAGTTGATGATGACAGGGAGTGAGTGATGACAGGGAGTGAGTGAACACAGAGAGTGAGTGGATGGGGCTGATTGACCACAAGGAGTGAGTGGTCAGGGACTGAGTGACCACAGGAAGTGATTGGTCACAGGGAACCAGTGACCACAGGGAAAGAGTGACCACAGAGAGTGAGTGACAACAGGGAGTGAGTGGTTAGGGAATGAGTGACCACTGGGGTTGAGTGACCACTGGGAGTGAGTGATGACAGGGAGTGAGTGGTCAGGGAATGAGTGACCACAGAGAGTGAGTGACCACAGAGTGAGCGACGACAGGGAGTGAATGACCACAGGGAGTCAGTGACCACAGGGATTGATTGGTGACAGGGCACCAGTGACCACAGGAAGAGAGTGACCACAGAGAGTGAGTGACAACAGGGAATGAGTGACCAAAGACAATGACAACAGGGAGTGAGTGACCACAGACTATGACACAAGGGAGTGAGTGACCACAGGGAGCGGGTGACCACAGAGAGTGAGTGACCACAGGGAATGAGAGGCCAGATGGAGTGAGTGACCACAGGGAGTGAGTGATGACAGAGAGTGAGTGATGACAGGGAGTGAGTGACCACAGAGAGTGAGTGGTCAGGGCATGAGTGACCACAAGGAGTGAATGGTCAGGGGCTGAGTGACCACAGGGAGTGAGTGACCACAGGGAGTGAGTGATGACAGAGAGTGAGTGATGACAGGGAGTGAGTGACCACAGGGTGTGATTGGTCACAGGGAGCCAGTGACCACAGGGAAAGTGTGACCACAGAGAGTGAGTGACAACAGGGAATGAGTGACCATAGAGAGTGACAACAGGGAGTAAGTGACCACAAAGAGTGACTGGTCAGGGAGTGAGTGACCACAGGGAGTGAGTGGCCACATGGAGTGAGTGACCACAGGGAGTGAGTGATGACAGAGAGTTGGTGATGACAGGGAGTGAGTGATGACAGGGAGTGAGTGAACACAGAGAGTGAGTGGATGGGGCTGATTGACCACAAGGAGTGAGTGGTCAGGGACTGAGTGACCACAGGGAGTGATTGGTCACAGGGAACCAGTGACCACAGGGAAAGAGTGACCACAGAGAGTGAGTGACAACAGGGAGTGAGTGACTACAGAGAGCGACAACAAGGATTGAGTGACCACAGGGAGTGAGTGACCACAGAGAGTGAGTGACAACAGGCAATGAGTGACTACAGAGAGTGACAACAAGGACTGAGTGACCACCGGAAGTGAGTGATGGCAGGGAGTGAGTGGTCAGGGAATGAGTGACCACTGGGATTGAGTTACCACAGGGAGTGAGTGATGACAGGGAGTGAGTGGTCAGGGAATGAGTGATCACAGAGAGTGTGTGACCACAGAGTGAGCGACGGCATGGAGTGAATGACCACAGGGAGTCAGTGACCACGGAAGAGAGTGACCACAGAGAGTGAGTGACAACAGGGAATGAGTGACCAAAGAAAATGACATCAGGGAGTGAGTGACCACAGACAATGACACAAGGGAGTGAGTGACCACAGGGAGCAGGTGACCACAGAGCGTGAGTGACCACAGGGAATGAGTGGCCAGAGGGAGTGAATGCCCACAGGGAGTGAGTGATGACAGAGAGTGAGTGATGACAGGGAGTGAGTGACCACAGAGAGTGAGTGGTCAGGGGATGAGTGACCAAAAGGAGTAATGGTCAGGGGCTGAGTGACCACAGGGAGTGAGTGACCACAGGGAGTGAGTTACGACAGAGAGTGAGTGATCACAGGGAGTGAGTGACCACAGGGAGTGATTGGTGACAGGGAGACAGTGACCACAGGGAAAGAGTGACCACAGAGAGTGAGTGACAACAGGGAATGAGTGGCCACAGAGAGTGACAACAGGGAGTAAGTGACCACAAAGAGTGACCACAGGGAGTGAGTGACCACATGGAATGAGTGGCCACATGGAGTAAGTGGTCAGGGGCTGAGTGACCACAGGGAGTGATTGGTCACTGGGAGCGAGTGACCACAGGCAGAGAGTGACAACAGAGAGTGAGTGACAACAGGGAATGAGTGACCAGAGACAATGACAAGAGGGAGTGAGTGACCACGGGGAGCGAGTGTCCAAGGGAGTGAGTGACCACAGGGAATGAGTGTCAGGTACTGAGTGACCACAGGGAGTGATTGGTCACAGGGAGCCAGTGACCACAGGGAAAGAATGACCACAGAGAGTGAGTGACAACAGGGAATGAGTGACCACAGAGAGTGACAACAGGGAGTGAGTGACCACAAAGAGTTACTGGTCAGGGAGTGAGTGACCACAGGGAGTGAGTGGTAAGGGAGTCAGTGTCCACAGGGAGTGAATGACCACTGGGATTGAGTGACCACAGGGAGTGAGTAACCACAGAGAGTGAGTGGTCAGGGAGTGAGTGACCACAGGGAGTGAGTGACCACATGGAGTGAGTGGTCAGGGGCTGAGTGACCACAGGGAGTGATTGGTCACAGGGAACCAGTGACCACAGGGAAAGAGTGACCACAGAGAGTGAGTGACAACAGGGAGTGAGTGACTACAGAGAGTGACAACAAGGATTGAGTGACCACAGGGAGTGAGTGATGGCAGGGAGTGAGTGGTTAGGGAATGAGTGACCACTGGGATTGAGTGACCACTGGGAGTGAGTGATGACAGGGAGTGAGTGGTCAGGGAATGAGTGACCACAGAGAGTGAGTGACCACAGAGTGAGCGACGACAGGGAGTGAATGACCACAGGGAGTCAGTGACCACAGGGATTGATTGGTGACAGGGCACCAGTGACCACAGGAAGAGAGTGACCACAGAGAGTGAGTGACAACAGGGAATGAGTGACCAAAGACAATGAGAACAGGGAGTGAGTGACCACAGACAATGACACAAGGGAGTGAGTGACCACAGGGAGCGGGTGACCACAGAGAGTGAGTGACCACAGGGAATGAGAGGCCAGATGGAGTGAGTGACCACAGGGAGTGAGTGATGACAGAGAGTGAGTGATGACAGGGAGTGAGTGACCACAGAGAGTGAGTGGTCAGGGCATGAGTGACCACAAGGAGTGAATGGTCAGGGGCTGAGTGACCACAGGGAGTGAGTGACCACAGGGAGTGAGTGATGACAGAGAGTGAGTGATGACAGGGAGTGAGTGACCACAGGGTGTGATTGGTCTAAGGGAGCCAGTGACCACAGGGAAAGTGTGACCACAGAGAGTGAGTGACAACAGGGAATGAGTGACCACAGAGAGTGACAACAGGGAGTGAGTGACCACAAAGACTAACTGGTCAGGGAGTGAGTGACCACAGGGAGTGAGTGGTAAGGGAGTCAGTGTCCACAGGGAGTGAATGACCTCTGGGATTGATTGACCACAGGGAGTGAGTAACCACAGAGAGTGAGTGGTCAGGAAGTGAGTGACCACAGGGAGTGAGTGACCACATGGAGTGAGTGGTCAGGGGCTGAGTGACCACAGGGAGTGATTGGTCACAGGGAACCAGTGACCACAGGGAAAGAGTGACCACAGAGAGTGAGTGACAACAGGGAGTGAGTGACTCCAGAGAGTGACAACAAGGATTGAGTGACCACAGGGAGTGAGTGATGGCAGGGAGTGAGTGGTTAGGGAATGAGTGACCACTGGGATTGAGTGACCACTGGGAGTGAGTGATGACAGGGAGTGAGTGGTCAGGGAATGAGTGACCACAGAGAGTGAGTGACCACAGAGTGAGCGACGACAGGGAGTGAATGACCACAGGGAGTCAGTGACCACAGGGATTGATTGGTGACAGGGCACCAGTGACCACAGGAAGAGAGTGACCACAGAGAGCGAGTGACAACAGGGAATGAGTGACCAAAGACAATGACAACAGGGAGTGAGTGACCACAGACAATGACACAAGGGAGTGAGTGACCACAGGGAGCGGGTGACCACAGAGAGTGAGTGACCACAGGGAATGAGAGGCCAGATGGAGTGAGTGACCACAGGGAGTGAGTGATGACAGAGAGTGAGTGATGACAGGGAGTGAGTGACCACAGAGAGTGAGTGGTCAGGGCATGAGTGACCACAAGGAGTGAATGGTCAGGGGCTGAGTGACCACAGGGAGTGAGTGACCACAGGGAGTGAGTGATGACAGAGAGTGAGTGATGACAGGGAGTGAGTGACCACAGGGTGTGATTGGTCTAAGGGAGCCAGTGACCACAGGGAAAGTGTGACCACAGAGAGTGAGTGACAACAGGGAATGAGTGACCATAGAGAGTGACAACAGGGAGTAAGTGACCACAAAGAGTGACTGGTCAGGGAGTGAGTGACCACAGGGAGCGGGTGACCACAGAGAGTGAGTGACCACATGGAATGAGAGGCCAGATGGAGTGAGTGACCACAGGGAGTGAGTGATGACAGAGAGTGAGTGATGACAGGGAGTGAGTGACCACAGAGAGTGAGTGGTCAGGGACTGAGTGACCACAGGGAGTGATTGGTCACAGAGAGCCAGTGACCACAGGGAAAGAGTGACCACAGAGAGTGAGTGACAACAGGGAAAGAGTGACCACAGAGAGTGAGTGGTCAGGGAGTGAGTGACCACAGGGAGTGAGTGACCACTTGGAGTGAGTGACCACAGTGAGTGAGTGATGACAGAGAGTGAGTGGTCAGGGACTGAGTGACCACAGGGAGTGAGTGACCACAGAGAGTGACAACCGGGAGTGAGTGACCACAGAGAGTGAGTGGTCAGGGAGTGAGTGACCACAGGGAGTGAGTGGCCACATGGAGTGAGTGACCACAGGGAGTGAGTGATGACAGAGAGTGAATGATAACAGGGAGTGAGTGACCACAGTGAGTCAGTGGTAAGGGAGTTAGAGACCACAGGGAGTGAATGACCACTGGGATTGAGTGACCACAGGGAGTGAGTGACCACATGGAGTGAGTGGCCACATGGAATAAGTGGTCAGGGGCTGAGTGACCACAGGGAGTGATTGGTCACAGGGAACCAGTGACCACAGGGAAAGAGTGACCACAGAGAGTGAGTGACAACAAGGAATGAGTGACCACAGAGAGTGACAACAGGGACTGAGTGACCACATGGAGTGAGTGACCACAGAGAGTGAGTGGTCAGGAAATGAGTGACCACAGGGGGTGAGTGGTCAGGGAGTGAGTGAGCACAAGGAGTGAGTGACAACAGGGAGTGATTGGTCATAGGGAGCAAGTGACCACAGAGAGTGAGCAACAACAGGCAATGAGTGACCACAGAGAGCAACAACAGGGACTGAGTGACCACAAGGAGTGTGTGACCACAGGGAGTGAGTGGTCAGGAAATGAGTGCCCACAGGGAGTGAGTGGTCAGGGAGTGAGTGACCACAGTGAGTGAGTGCCCACATGGAGCGAGTGGCCACATGGAGTGAGTGGTCAGGGACTGAGTGACCACAGGGAGTGATTGGTCACAGGGAGCCAGTGACCACAGGGAAAGAGTGACCACAAAGAGTGAGTGACAACAGGGAATGAGTGACCACAGAGAGTGACAACAGGGAGTGAGTGACCACAGGGAGTGAGTGGTCAGGGAGTGAGTGACCACAGGGAGTGAGTGGCTACATGGAGTGAGTGACCACAGGGAGTGAGTGATGACAGAGAGTGAATGATGATAGGGAGTTGGTGACCACAGGGAGTGAATGACCGCTGGGATTAAGTGACCACAGGGAGTGAGTGAGCACAGGGAGTGATTGGTCACAGGGAGCAAGTGATCACAGAGAGTGAGTGACAACAGGCAATGAGTGACCACAGATAGCGACAACAGGGGCTGAGCGACCCCAGGGAGTGAGTGATGACAGGGATTGAGTGGTCAGGGATTGAGTGATGACAGGGAGTGAGTGTTCAGGTAGTGAGTGACCACAGAGAGTGTGTAACCACTGAGTAAGTGACGACAGGGAGTGAATGATGACAGGGAGTGAGTGGTCAGGGAATGAGTGACCACAGAGAGTGAGTGACCACAGAGTGAACCACAACAGGGAGTGAATGACCACAGGGAGTGAGTGACCACAGGGAGTGATTGGTCACAGGGAGCGAGTGACCACAGGGAGAGAGTGACCACAGAGAGTGAGTGACAACAGGGAATGAGTGACCATAGAGAGTGACAACAGGGAGTAAGTGACCACAAAGAGTGACTGGTCAGGGAGTGAGTGACCACAGGGAGTGAGTGGCCACATGGAGTGAGTGACCACAGGGAGTGAGTGATGACAGAGAGTTGGTGATGACAGGGAGTGAGTGATGACAGGGAGTGAGTGAACACAGAGAGTGAGTGGATGGGGCTGATTGACCACAGGGAGTGAGTGGTCAGGGAGTGAGTGACCACATGGAGTGAGTGGCCACGTGGAGTAAGTGGTCAGGGGCTGAGTGACCACACGGAGTGATTGACAACAAGGAATGAGTGACCACAGAGAGTGACAACAGGGAGTGAGTGACCACAGGGAGTGATTGGTCACAGGGAGCAGTGACCACAGAGAGTGAGTGACGACAGGCAATGATTGACCACAGAGAGTGACAACAGGGACTGAGTGACCAGAGGGAGTGAGTGACCACTGGGATTGAGTGACAACAGGGAGTGAGTGATGACAGGGAGTGAGTGGTCAGGGAGTGAGTGACCACAGAGAGTGAGTGACCACAGAGTGAACCACAACAGGGAGTGAATGACCACAGGGAGTGAGTGACCACAGGGAGTGATTGGTCACAGGGAGCAAGTGACCACAGGGAGAGAGTGACCACAGAGAGTGAGTGACAACAGGGAATGAGTGACCATAGAGAGTGACAACAGGGAGTAAGTGACCACAAAGAGTGAGTGGTCAGGGAGTGAGTGACCACAGGGAGTGAGTGGCCACATGGAGTGAGTGACCACAGGGAGTGAGTGATGACAGAGAGTTGGTGATGACAGGGAGTGAGTGATGACAGGGAGTGAGTGAACACAGAGAGTGAGTGGATGGGGCTGATTGACCACAAGGAGTGAGTGGTCAGGGACTGAGTGACCACAGGAAGTGATTGGTCACAGGGAACCAGTGACCACAGGGAAAGAGTGACCACAGAGAGTGAGTGACAACAGGGAGTGAGTGGTTAGGGAATGAGTGACCACTGGGATTGAGTGACCACTGGGAGTGAGTGATGACAGGGAGTGAGTGGTCAGGGAATGAGTGACCACAGAGAGTGAGTGACCACAGAGTGAGCGACGACAGGGAGTGAATGACCACAGGGAGTCAGTGACCACAGGGATTGATTGGTGACAGGGCACCAGTGACCACAGGAAGAGAGTGACCACAGAGAGTGAGTGACAACAGGGAATGAGTGACCAAAGACAATGACAACAGGGAGTGAGTGACCACAGACTATGACACAAGGGAGTGAGTGACCACAGGGAGCGGGTGACCACAGAGAGTGAGTGACCACAGGGAATGAGAGGCCAGATGGAGTGAGTGACCACAGGGAGTGAGTGATGACAGAGAGTGAGTGATGACAGGGAGTGAGTGACCACAGAGAGTGAGTGGTCAGGGCATGAGTGACCACAAGGAGTGAATGGTCAGGGGCTGAGTGACCACAGGGAGTGAGTGACCACAGGGAGTGAGTGATGACAGAGAGTGAGTGATGACAGGGAGTGAGTGACCACAGGGTGTGATTGGTCACAGGGAGCCAGTGACCACAGGGAAAGTGTGACCACAGAGAGTGAGTGACAACAGGGAATGAGTGACCATAGAGAGTGACAACAGGGAGTAAGTGACCACAAAGAGTGACTGGTCAGGGAGTGAGTGACCACAGGGAGTGAGTGGCCACATGGAGTGAGTGACCACAGGGAGTGAGTGATGACAGAGAGTTGGTGATGACAGGGAGTGAGTGATGACAGGGAGTGAGTGAACACAGAGAGTGAGTGGATGGGGCTGATTGACCACAAGGAGTGAGTGGTCAGGGACTGAGTGACCACAGGGAGTGATTGGTCACAGGGAACCAGTGACCACAGGGAAAGAGTGACCACAGAGAGTGAGTGACAACAGGGAGTGAGTGACTACAGAGAGCGACAACAAGGATTGAGTGACCACAGGGAGTGAGTGACCACAGAGAGTGAGTGACAACAGGCAATGAGTGACTACAGAGAGTGACAACAAGGACTGAGTGACCACCGGAAGTGAGTGATGGCAGGGAGTGAGTGGTCAGGGAATGAGTGACCACTGGGATTGAGTTACCACAGGGAGTGAGTGATGACAGGGAGTGAGTGGTCAGGGAATGAGTGATCACAGAGAGTGTGTGACCACAGAGTGAGCGACGGCATGGAGTGAATGACCACAGGGAGTCAGTGACCACGGAAGAGAGTGACCACAGAGAGTGAGTGACAACAGGGAATGAGTGACCAAAGAAAATGACATCAGGGAGTGAGTGACCACAGACAATGACACAAGGGAGTGAGTGACCACAGGGAGCAGGTGACCACAGAGCGTGAGTGACCACAGGGAATGAGTGGCCAGAGGGAGTGAATGCCCACAGGGAGTGAGTGATGACAGAGAGTGAGTGATGACAGGGAGTGAGTGACCACAGAGAGTGAGTGGTCAGGGGATGAGTGACCAAAAGGAGTAATGGTCAGGGGCTGAGTGACCACAGGGAGTGAGTTACGACAGAGAGTGAGTGATCACAGGGAGTGAGTGACCACAGGGAGTGATTGGTGACAGGGAGACAGTGACCACAGGGAAAGAGTGACCACAGAGAGTGAGTGACAACAGGGAATGAGTGGCCACAGAGAGTGACAACAGGGAGTAAGTGACCACAAAGAGTGACCACAGGGAGTGAGTGACCACATGGAATGAGTGGCCACATGGAGTAAGTGGTCAGGGGCTGAGTGACCACAGGGAGTGATTGGTCACTGGGAGCGAGTGACCACAGGCAGAGAGTGACAACAGAGAGTGAGTGACAACAGGGAATGAGTGACCAGAGACAATGACAAGAGGGAGTGAGTGACCACGGGGAGCGAGTGTCCAAGGGAGTGAGTGACCACAGGGAATGAGTGTCAGGTACTGAGTGACCACAGGGAGTGATTGGTCACAGGGAGCCAGTGACCACAGGGAAAGAATGACCACAGAGAGTGAGTGACAACAGGGAATGAGTGACCACAGAGAGTGACAACAGGGAGTGAGTGACCACAAAGAGTTACTGGTCAGGGAGTGAGTGACCACAGGGAGTGAGTGGTAAGGGAGTCAGTGTCCACAGGGAGTGAATGACCACTGGGATTGAGTGACCACAGGGAGTGAGTAACCACAGAGAGTGAGTGGTCAGGGAGTGAGTGACCACAGGGAGTGAGTGACCACATGGAGTGAGTGGTCAGGGGCTGAGTGACCACAGGGAGTGATTGGTCACAGGGAACCAGTGACTACAGGGAAAGAGTGACCACAGAGAGTGAGTGACAACAGGGAGTGAGTGACTACAGAGAGTGACAACAAGGATTGAGTGACCACAGGGAGTGAGTGATGGCAGGGAGTGAGTGGTTAGGGAATGAGTGACCACTGGGATTGAGTGACCACTGGGAGTGAGTGATGACAGGGAGTGAGTGGTCAGGGAATGAGTGACCACAGAGAGTGAGTGACCACAGAGTGAGCGACGACAGGGAGTGAATGACCACAGGGAGTCAGTGACCACAGGGATTGATTGGTGACAGGGCACCAGTGACCACAGGAAGAGAGTGACCACAGAGAGTGAGTGACAACAGGGAATGAGTGACCAAAGACAATGAGAACAGGGAGTGAGTGACCACAGACAATGACACAAGGGAGTGAGTGACCACAGGGAGCGGGTGACCACAGAGAGTGAGTGACCACAGGGAATGAGAGGCCAGATGGAGTGAGTGACCACAGGGAGTGAGTGATGACAGAGAGTGAGTGATGACAGGGAGTGAGTGACCACAGAGAGTGAGTGGTCAGGGCATGAGTGACCACAAGGAGTGAATGGTCAGGGGCTGAGTGACCACAGGGAGTGAGTGACCACAGGGAGTGAGTGATGACAGAGAGTGAGTGATGACAGGGAGTGAGTGACCACAGGGTGTGATTGGTCTAAGGGAGCCAGTGACCACAGGGAAAGTGTGACCACAGAGAGTGAGTGACAACAGGGAATGAGTGACCACAGAGAGTGACAACAGGGAGTGAGTGACCACAAAGACTAACTGGTCAGGGAGTGAGTGACCACAGGGAGTGAGTGGTAAGGGAGTCAGTGTCCACAGGGAGTGAATGACCTCTGGGATTGATTGACCACAGGGAGTGAGTAACCACAGAGAGTGAGTGGTCAGGAAGTGAGTGACCACAGGGAGTGAGTGACCACATGGAGTGAGTGGTCAGGGGCTGAGTGACCACAGGGAGTGATTGGTCACAGGGAACCAGTGACCACAGGGAAAGAGTGACCACAGAGAGTGAGTGACAACAGGGAGTGAGTGACTCCAGAGAGTGACAACAAGGATTGAGTGACCACAGGGAGTGAGTGATGGCAGGGAGTGAGTGGTTAGGGAATGAGTGACCACTGGGATTGAGTGACCACTGGGAGTGAGTGATGACAGGGAGTGAGTGGTCAGGGAATGAGTGACCACAGAGAGTGAATGACCACAGAGTGAGCGACGACAGGGAGTGAATGACCACAGGGAGTCAGTGACCACAGGGATTGATTGGTGACAGGGCACCAGTGACCACAGGAAGAGAGTGACCACAGAGAGCGAGTGACAACAGGGAATGAGTGACCAAAGACAATGACAACAGGGAGTGAGTGACCACAGACAATGACACAAGGGAGTGAGTGACCACAGGGAGCGGGTGACCACAGAGAGTGAGTGACCACAGGGAATGAGAGGCCAGATGGAGTGAGTGACCACAGGGAGTGAGTGATGACAGAGAGTGAGTGATGACAGGGAGTGAGTGACCACAGAGAGTGAGTGGTCAGGGCATGAGTGACCACAAGGAGTGAATGGTCAGGGGCTGAGTGACCACAGGGAGTGAGTGACCACAGGGAGTGAGTGATGACAGAGAGTGAGTGATGACAGGGAGTGAGTGACCACAGGGTGTGATTGGTCTAAGGGAGCCAGTGACCACAGGGAAAGTGTGACCACAGAGAGTGAGTGACAACAGGGAATGAGTGACCATAGAGAGTGACAACAGGGAGTAAGTGACCACAAAGAGTGACTGGTCAGGGAGTGAGTGACCACAGGGAGCGGGTGACCACAGAGAGTGAGTGACCACATGGAATGAGAGGCCAGATGGAGTGAGTGACCACAGGGAGTGAGTGATGACAGAGAGTGAGTGATGACAGGGAGTGAGTGACCACAGAGAGTGAGTGGTCAGGGCATGACTGACCACAAGGAGTGAGTGGTCAGGGGCGAGTGACCACAAGGAGTGAGTGATGACAGAGAGTGGGTGATGACAGGGAGTGAGTGACCACAGAGAGTGAGTGGTCAGGGACTGAGTTACCACAGGGAGTGATTGGTTGCAGGGAACCAGTGACCACAGGGAAAGCGTGACCACAGAGAGTGAGTGACAACAGGGAATGAGTTACCAAAGAGAGTGACAACAGAGATTGAGTGACCACAGAGAGTGAGTGGTCAGGGACTGAGTGACCACAGGGAGTGAGTGACCACAGAGAGTGACAACCGGGAGTGAGTGACCACAGAGAGTGAGTGGTCAGGGAGTGAGTGACCACAGGGAGTGAGTGGCCACATGGAGTGAGTGACCACAGGGAGTGAGTGATGACAGAGAGTGAATGATGACAGGGTGTGAGTGACCACAGTGAGTCAGTGGTAAGGGAGTTAGAGACCACAGGGAGTGAATGACCACTGGGATTGAGTGACCACAGGGAGTGAGTGACCACATGGAGTGAGTGGCCACATGGAGTAAGTGGTCAGGGGCTGAGTGACCACAGGGAGTGATTGGTCACAGGGAACCAGTGACCACAGGGAAAGAGTGACCACAGAGAGTGAGTGACAACAAGGAATGAGTGACCACAGAGAGTGACAACAGGTACTGAGTGACCACAAGGAGTGAGTGACCACAGAGAGTGAGTGGTCAGGAAATGAGTGACCACAGGGAGTGAGTGGTCAGGGAGTGAGTGAGCACAAGGAGTGAGTGACAACAGGGAGTGATTGGTCATAGGGAGCAAGTGACCACAGAGAGTGAGCAACAACAGGCAATGAGTGACCACAGAGAGCAACAACAGGGACTGAGTGACCACAAGGAGTGTGTGACCACAGGGAGTGAGTGGTCAGGAAATGAGTGCCCACAGGGAGTGAGTGGTCAGGGAGTGAGTGACCACAGTGAGTGAGTGCCCACATGGAGCGAGTGGCCACATGGAGTGAGTGGTCAGGGACTGAGTGACCACAGGGAGTGATTGGTCACAGGGAGCCAGTGACCACAGGGAAAGAGTGACCACAAAGAGTGAGTGACAACAGGGAATGAGTGACCACAGAGAGTGACAACAGGGAGTGAGTGACCACAGGGAGTGAGTGGTCAGGGAGTGAGTGACCACAGGGAGTGAGTGGCCACATGGAGTGAGTGACCACAGGGAGTGAGTGATGACAGAGAGTGAATGATGACATGGAGTGAGTGACCACAGTGAGTCAGTGGTAAGGGAGTTAGAGACCACAGGGAGTGAATGACCACTGGGATTGAGTGACCACAGGGAGTGAGTGACCACATGGAGTGAGTGGCCACATGGAGTAAGTGGTCAGGGGCTGAGGGACCACAGGGAGTGATTGGTCACAGGGAACCAGTGACCACAGGGAAAGAGTGCACAGAGAGTGAGTGACAACAAGGAATGAGTGACCACAGAGAGTGACAACAGGGACTGAGTGACCACAAGGAGTGAGTGACCACAGAGAGTGAGTGGTCAGGAAATGAGTGACCACAGGGAGTGAGTGGTCAGGGAGTGAGTGACCACAGGGAGTGAGTGGCCACATGGAGTGAGTGACCACAGGGAGTGAGTGATGACAGAGAGTGAATGATGACAGGGAGTGAGTGACCACAGTGAGTCAGTGGTAAGGGAGTTAGAGACCACAGGGAGTGAATGACCACTGGGATTGAGTGACCACAGGGAGTGAGTGACCACATGGAGTGAGTGGCCACATGGAGTAAGTGGTCAGGGGCTGAGTGACCACAGGGAGTGATTGGTCACAGGGAACCAGTGACCACAGGGAAAGAGTGACCACAGAGAGTGAGTGACAACAAGGAATGAGTGACCACAGAGAGTGACAACAGGGACTGAGTGACCACAAGGAGTGAGTGACCACAGAGAGTGAGTGGTCAGGAAATGAGTGACCACAGGGAGTGAGTGGTCAGGGAGTGAGTGAGCACAAGGAGTGAGTGACAACAGGGAGTGATTGGTCATAGGGAGCAAGTGACCACAGAGAGTGAGCAACAACAGGCAATGAGTGACCACAGAGAGCAACAACAGGGACTGAGTGACCACAAGGAGTGTGTGACCACAGGGAGTGAGTGGTCAGGAAATGAGTGCCCACAGGGAGTGAGTGGTCAGGGAGTGAGTGACCACAGTGAGTGAGTGCCCACATGGAGCGAGTGGCCACATGGAGTGAGTGGTCAGGGACTGAGTGACCACAGGGAGTGATTGGTCACAGGGAGCCAGTGACCACAGGGAAAGAGTGACCACAAAGAGTGAGTGACAACAGGGAATGAGTGACCACAGAGAGTGACAACAGGGAGTGAGTGACCACAGGGAGTGAGTGGTCAGGGAGTGAGTGACCACAGGGAGTGAGTGGCCACATGGAGTGAGTGACCACAGGGAGTGAGTGATGACAGAGAGTGAATGATGATAGGGAGTTGGTGACCACAGGGAGTGAATGACCGCTGGGATTGAGTGACCACAGGGAGTGAGTGAGCACAGGGAGTGATTGGTCACAGGGAGCAAGTGATCACAGAGAGTGAGTGACAACAGGCAATGAGTGACCACAGATAGCGACAACAGGGACTGAGTGACCCCAGGGAGTGAGTGATGACAGGGATTGAGTGGTCAGGGATTGAGTGATGACAGGGAGTGAGTGTTCAGGTAGTGAGTGACCACAGAGAGTGTGTAACCACTGAGTAAGTGACGACAGGGAGTGAATGACCACAGGGAGTGAGTGATGACAGGGAGTGAGTGGTCAGAGAATGAGTGACCACTGAGATTGAGTGATGACAGAGAGCGAGTGACCACAGGGAGTGAGTGATAGCAGGGAGTGAGTGTTCAGGGAGTGAGTGACCACAGAGTGAGCGACGACAGGGAGTGAATGACCACAGGGAGTGAGTGATGACAGGGAGTGAGTGGTCACAGGGAGCGAGTGACCACAGAGAGTGAGTGAGCACAGGGAGAGAGTGACCACAGACAATGACAACAGGGAGTGAGTGACCACAGCAGGCAAGTGACCACAGAGAGTGAATGACAAAAGGGAATTAGTGGCCACATGGAGTGAGTGACCACAGAGAGTGAATAACCACTGGGATTGAGTGACCACAGGGTGTGAGTGACCACAGAGAGTGAGTGGTCAGGGAGTGGGTGACCACAGGGAGTGAGTGGTCAGGGAGTGAGTGACCACATGGAGTGAGTGGCCACGTGGAGTAAGTGGTCAGGGGCTGAGTGACCACAGGGAGTGATTGACAACAAGGAATGAGTGACCACAGAGAGTGACAACAGGGAGTGAGTGACCACAGGGAGTGATTCGTCACAGGGAGCAGTGACCACAGAGAGTGAGTGACGACAGGCAATGATTGACCACAGAGAGTGACAACAGGGACTGAGTGACCAGAGGGAGTGAGTGACCACTGGGATTGAGTGACAACAGGGAGTGAGTGATGACAGGGAGTGAGTGGTCAGGGAGTGAGTGACCACAGAGAGTGAGTGACCACAGAGTGAACCACAACAGGGAGTGAATGACCACAGGGAGTGAGTGACCACAGGGAGTGATTGGTCACAGGGAGCGAGTGACCACAGGGAGAGAGTGACCACAGAGAGTGAGTGACAACAGGGAATGAGTGACCATAGAGAGTGACAACAGGGAGTAAGTGACCACAAAGAGTGACTGGTCAGGGAGTGAATGACCACAGGGAGTGAGTGGCCACATGGAGTGAGTGACCACAGGGAGTGAGTGATGACAGAGAGTTGGTGATGACAGGGAGTGAGTGATGACAGGGAGTGAGTGAACACAGAGAGTGAGTGGATGGGGCTGATTGACCACAAGGAGTGAGTGGTCAGGGACTGAGTGACCACAGGAAGTGATTGGTCGCAGGGAACCAGTGACCACAGGGAAAGAGTGACCACAGAGAGTGAGTGACAACAGGGAGTGAGTGGTTAGGGAATGAGTGACCACTGGGATTGAGTGACCACTGGGAGTGTGTGATGACAGGGAGTGAGTGGTCAGGGAATGAGTGACCACAGAGAGTGAGTGACCACAGAGTGAGCGACAACAGGGAGTGAATGACCACAGGGAGTCAGTGACCACAGAGAGTGAGTGACAACAGGGAATGAGTGACCAAAGACAATGACAACAGGGAGTGAGTGACCACAGACAATGACACAAGGGAGTGAGTGACCACAGGGAGCGGGTGACCACAGAGAGTGAGTGACCACAGGGAATGAGAGGCCAGATGGTGTGAGTGACCACAGGGAGTGAGTGATGACAGAGAGTGAGTGATGACAGGGAGTGAGTGACCACAGAGAGTGAGTGGTCAGGGCATGAGTGACCACAAGGAGTGAATGGTCAGGGGCTGAGTGACCACAGGGAGTGAGTGACCACAGGGAGTGAGTGATGACAGAGAGTGAGTGATGACAGGGAGTGAATGACCACAGGGTGTGATTGGTCTAAGGGAGCCAGTGACCACAGGGAAAGAGTGACCACAGAGAGTGAGTGACAACAGGGAATGAGTGACCATAGAGAGTGACAACAGGGAGTAAGTGACCACAAAGAGTGACTGGTCAGGGAGTGAGTGGCCACATGGAGTGAGTGACCACAGGGAGTGAGTGATGACAGAGAGTTGGTGATGACAGGGAGTGAGTGATGACAGGGAGTGAGTGAACACAGAGAGTGAGTGGATGGGGCTGATTGACCACAAGGAGTGAGTGGTCAGGGACTGAGTGACCACAGGGAGTGATTGGTCACAGGGAACCAGTGACCACAGGGAAAGAGTGACCACAGAGAGTGAGTGACAACAGGGAGTGAGTGACTACAGAGAGTGACAACAAGGATTGAATGACCACAGGGAGTGAGTGATGGCAGGGAGTGAGTGGTTAGGGAATGAGTGACCACTGGGATTGAGTGACCACTGGGAGTGAGTGATGACAGGGAGTGAGTGGTCAGGGAATGAGTGACCACAGGGAGTCAGTGACCACTGGGATTGATTGGTGACAGGGCACCAGTGACCACAGGAAGAGAGTGACCACAGAGAGTGAGTGACAACAGGGAGTGAGTGACCACAGACAATGACACAAGGGAGTGAGTGACCACAGGGAGCGGGTGACCACAGAGAGTGAGTGGTCAGGGCATGAGTGACCACAAGGAGTGAGTGGTCAGGGGCTGAGTGACCACAAGGAGTGAGTGATGACAGAGAGTGTGTGATGACAGGGAGTAAGTGACCACATAGAGTGAGTGGTCAGGGACTGAGTTACCACAGGGAGTGATTGGTTGCAGGGAACCAGTGACCACAGGGAAAGCGTGACCACAGAGAGTGAGTGACAACAGGGAATGAGTTACCAAAGAGAGTGACAACAGAGATTGAGTGACCACAGAGAGTGAGTGGTCAGGGACTGAGTGACCACAGGGAGTGAGTGACCACAGAGAGTGACAACCGGGAGTGAGTGACCACAGAGAGTGAGTGGTCAGGGAGTGAGTGACCACAGGGAGTGAGTGGCCACATGGAGCGAGTGACCACAGGGAGTGAGTGATGACAGAGAGTGAATGATGACATGGAGTGAGTGACCACAGTGAGTCAGTGGTAAGGGAGTTAGAGACCACAGGGAGTGAATGACCACTGGGATTGAGTGACCACAGGGAGTGAGTGACCACATGGAGTGAGTGGCCACATGGAGTAAGTGGTCAGGGGCTGAGGGACCACAGGGAGTGATTGGTCACAGGGAACCAGTGACCACAGGGAAAGAGTGCACAGAGAGTGAGTGACAACAAGGAATGAGTGACCACAGAGAGTGACAACAGGGACTGAGTGACCACAAGGAGTGAGTGACCACAGAGAGTGAGTGGTCAGGAAATGAGTGACCACAGGGAGTGAGTGGTCAGGGAGTGAGTGACCACAGGGAGTGAGTGGCCACATGGAGTGAGTGACCACAGGGAGTGAGTGATGACAGAGAGTGAATGATGACAGGGAGTGAGTGACCACAGTGAGTCAGTGGTAAGGGAGTTAGAGACCACAGGGAGTGAATGACCACTGGGATTGAGTGACCACAGGGAGTGAGTGACCACATGGAGTGAGTGGCCACATGGAGTAAGTGGTCAGGGGCTGAGTGACCACAGGGAGTGATTGGTCACAGGGAACCAGTGACCACAGGGAAAGAGTGACCACAGAGAGTGAGTGACAACAAGGAATGAGTGACCACAGAGAGTGACAACAGGGACTGAGTGACCACAAGGAGTGAGTGACCACAGAGAGTGAGTGGTCAGGAAATGAGTGACCACAGGGAGTGAGTGGTCAGGGAGTGAGTGAGCACAAGGAGTGAGTGACAACAGGGAGTGATTGGTCATAGGGAGCAAGTGACCACAGAGAGTGAGCAACAACAGGCAATGAGTGACCACAGAGAGCAACAACAGGGACTGAGTGACCACAAGGAGTGTGTGACCACAGGGAGTGAGTGGTCAGGAAATGAGTGCCCACAGGGAGTGAGTGGTCAGGGAGTGAGTGACCACAGTGAGTGAGTGCCCACATGGAGCGAGTGGCCACATGGAGTGAGTGGTCAGGGACTGAGTGACCACAGGGAGTGATTGGTCACAGGGAGCCAGTGACCACAGGGAAAGAGTGACCACAAAGAGTGAGTGACAACAGGGAATGAGTGACCACAGAGAGTGACAACAGGGAGTGAGTGACCACAGGGAGTGAGTGGTCAGGGAGTGAGTGACCACAGGGAGTGAGTGGCCACATGGAGTGAGTGACCACAGGGAGTGAGTGATGACAGAGAGTGAATGATGATAGGGAGTTGGTGACCACAGGGAGTGAATGACCGCTGGGATTGAGTGACCACAGGGAGTGAGTGAGCACAGGGAGTGATTGGTCACAGGGAGCAAGTGATCACAGAGAGTGAGTGACAACAGGCAATGAGTGACCACAGATAGCGACAACAGGGACTGAGTGACCCCAGGGAGTGAGTGATGACAGGGATTGAGTGGTCAGGGATTGAGTGATGACAGGGAGTGAGTGTTCAGGTAGTGAGTGACCACAGAGAGTGTGTAACCACTGAGTAAGTGACGACAGGGAGTGAATGACCACAGGGAGTGAGTGATGACAGGGAGTGAGTGGTCAGAGAATGAGTGACCACTGAGATTGAGTGATGACAGAGAGCGAGTGACCACAGGGAGTGAGTGATAGCAGGGAGTGAGTGTTCAGGGAGTGAGTGACCACAGAGTGAGCGACGACAGGGAGTGAATGACCACAGGGAGTGAGTGATGACAGGGAGTGAGTGGTCACAGGGAGCGAGTGACCACAGAGAGTGAGTGAGCACAGGGAGAGAGTGACCACAGACAATGACAACAGGGAGTGAGTGACCACAGCAGGCAAGTGACCACAGAGAGTGAGTGACAAAAGGGAATTAGTGGCCACATGGAGTGAGTGACCACAGAGAGTGAATAACCACTGGGATTGAGTGACCACAGGGTGTGAGTGACCACAGAGAGTGAGTGGTCAGGGAGTGGGTGACCACAGGGAGTGAGTGGTCAGGGAGTGAGTGACCACATGGAGTGAGTGGCCACGTGGAGTAAGTGGTCAGGGGCTGAGTGACCACAGGGAGTGATTGACAACAAGGAATGAGTGACCACAGAGAGTGACAACAGGGAGTGAGTGACCACAGGGAGTGATTGGTCACAGGGAGCAGTGACCACAGAGAGTGAGTGACGACAGGCAATGATTGACCACAGAGAGTGACAACAGGGACTGAGTGACCAGAGGGAGTGAGTGACCACTGGGATTGAGTGACAACAGGGAGTGAGTGATGACAGGGAGTGAGTGGTCAGGGAGTGAGTGACCACAGAGAGTGAGTGACCACAGAGTGAACCACAACAGGGAGTGAATGACCACAGGGAGTGAGTGACCACAGGGAGTGATTGGTCACAGGGAGCGAGTGACCACAGGGAGAGAGTGACCACAGAGAGTGAGTGACAACAGGGAATGAGTGACCATAGAGAGTGACAACAGGGAGTAAGTGACCACAAAGAGTGACTGGTCAGGGAGTGAGTGACCACAGGGAGTGAGTGGCCACATGGAGTGAGTGACCACAGGGAGTGAGTGATGACAGAGAGTTGGTGATGACAGGGAGTGAGTGATGACAGGGAGTGAGTGAACACAGAGAGTGAGTGGATGGGGCTGATTGACCACAAGGAGTGAGTGGTCAGGGACTGAGTGACCACAGGAAGTGATTGGTCACAGGGAACCAGTGACCACAGGGAAAGAGTGACCACAGAGAGTGAGTGACAACAGGGAGTGAGTGGTTAGGGAATGAGTGACCACTGGGATTGAGTGACCACTGGGAGTGAGTGATGACAGGGAGTGAGTGGTCAGGGAATGAGTGACCACAGAGAGTGAGTGACGACAGAGTGAGCGACAACAGGGAGTGAATGACCACAGGGAGTGAGTGACCACAGAGAGTGAGTGATGACAGGGAGTGAGTGATGACAGGGAGTGAGTGAACACAGAGAGTGAGTGGATGGGGCTGATTGACCACAAGGAGTGAGTGGTCAGGGACTGAGTGACCACAGGGAGTGATTGGTCACAGGGAACCAGTGACCACAGGGAAAGAGTGACCACAGAGAGTGAGTGACAACAGGGAGTGAGTGACTACAGAGAGTGACAGCAAGGATTGAATGACCACAGGGAGTGAGTGATGGCAGGGAGTGAGTGGTTAGGGAATGAGTGACCACTGGGATTGAGTGACCACTGGGAGTGAGTGATGACAGGGAGTGAGTGGTCAGGGAAAGAGTGACCACAGGGAGTCAGTGGTAAGGGAGTTAGAGACCACAGGGAGTGAATGACCACTGGGATTGAGTGACCACAGGGAGTGAGTGACCACATGGAGTGAGTGGCCACATGGAGTAAGTGGTCAGGGGCTGAGTGACCACAGGGAGTGATTGGTCACAGGGAACCAGTGACCACAGGGAAAGAGTGCACAGAGAGTGAGTGACAACAAGGAATGAGTGACCACAGAGAGTGACAACAGGGACTGAGTGACCACAAGGAGTGAGTGGTCAGGGAGTGAGTGACCACAGGGAGTGAGTGGCCACATGGAGTGAGTGACCACAGGGAGTGAGTGATGACAGAGAGTGAATGATGACAGGGAGTGAGTGACCACAGTGAGTCAGTGGTAAGGGAGTTAGAGACCACAGGGAGTGAATGACCACTGGGATTGAGTGACCACAGGGAGTGAGTGACCACATGGAGTGAGTGGCCACATGGAGTAAGTGGTCAGGGGCTGAGTGACCACAGGGAGTGATTGGTCACAGGGAACCAGTGACCACAGGGAAAGCGTGACCACAGAGAGTGAGTGACAACAGGGAATGAGTTACCAAAGAGAGTGACAACAGAGATTGAGTGACCACAGAGAGTGAGTGGAAAGGGACTGAGTGACCACAGGGAGTGAGTGACCACAGAGAGTGACAACCGGGAGTGAGTGACCACAGAGAGTGAGTGGTCAGGGAGTGAGTGACCACAGGGAGTGAGTGGCCACATGGAGCGAGTGACCACAGGGAGTGAGTGATGACAGAGAGTGAATGATGACACGGAGTGAGTGACCACAGTGAGTCAGTGGTAAGGGAGTTAGAGACCACAGGGAGTGAATGACCACTGGGATTGAGTGACCACAGGGAGTGAGTGACCACATGGAGTGAGTGGCCACGTGGAGTAAGTGGTCAGGGGCTGAGTGACCACAGGGAGTGATTGGTCACAGGGAACCAGTGACCACAGGGAAAGAGTGCACAGAGAATGAGTGACAACAAGGAATGAGTGACCACAGAGAGTGACAACAGGGACTGAGTGACCACAAGGAGTGAGTGACCACAGAGAGTGAGTGGTCAGGAAATGAGTGACCACAGGGAGTGAGTGGTCAGGGAGTGAGTGACCACAAGGAGTGAGTGACAACAGGGAGTGATTGGTCATAGGGAGCAAGTGACCACAGAGAGTGAGCAACAACAGGCAATTAGTGACCACAGAGAGCGACAACAGGGACTGAGTGACCACAAGGAGTGTGTGACCACAGGGAGTGAGTGGTCAGGAAATGAGTGCCCACAGGGAGTGAGTGGTCAGGGAGTGAGTGACCACAGGGAGTGAGTGCCCACATGGAGCGAGTGGCCACATGGAGTGAGTGGTCAGGTACTGAGTGACCACAGGGAGTGATTGGTCACAGGGAGCCAGTGACCACAGGGAAAGAGTGACCACAGAGAGTGAGTGACAACAGGGAATGAGTGACCACAGAGAGTGACAACAGGGAGTGAGTGACCACAGGGAGTGAGTGGTCAGGGAGTGAGTGACCACAGGGAGTGAGTGGCCACATGGAGTGAGTGACCACAGGGAGTGAGTGATGACAGAGAGTGTATGATGATAGGGAGTTGGTGACCACAGGGGGTGAATGACCGCTGGGATTGAGTGACCACAGGGAGTGAGTGAGCACAGGGAGTGATTGGTCACAGGGAGCAAGTGATCACAGAGAGTGAGTGACAACAGGCAATGAGTGACCACAGATAGCGACAACAGGGACTGAGTGACCCCAGGGAGTGAGTGATGACAGGGATTGAGTGGTCAGGGATTGAGTGATGACAGGGAGTGAGTGTTCAGGTAGTGAGTGACCACAGAGAGTGTGTAACCACTGAGTAAGTGACGACAGGGAGTGAATGACCACAGGGAGTGAGTGATGACAGGGAGTGAGTGGTCAGAGAATGAGTGACCACTGAGATTGAGTGATGACAGAGAGCGAGTGACCGCAGGGAGTGAGTGATAGCAGGGAGTGAGTGTTCAGGGAGTGAGTGACCACAGAGTGAGCGACGACAGGGAGTGAATGACCACAGGGAGTGAGTGATGACAGGGAGTGAGTGGTCACAGGGAGCGAGTGACCACAGAGAGTGAGTGACCACAGGGAGTGAGTGACCACAGGGAGTGATTGGTCACAGGGAGCGAGTGACCACAGGGAAAGAGTGACCACAGACAATGACAACAGGGAGTGAGTGACCACAGCAGGCAAGTGACCACAGAGAGTGAGTGACAAAAGGGAATTAGTGGCCACATGGAGTGAGTGACCACAGAGAGTGAATAACCACTGGGATTGAGTGACCACAGGGTGTGAGTGACCACAGAGAGTGAGTGGTCAGGGAGTGGGTGACCACAGGGAGTGAGTGGTCAGGGAGTGAGTGACCACATGGAGTGAGTGGCCATGTGGAGTAAGTGGTCAGGGGCTGAGTGACCACAGGGAGTGATTGACAACAAGGAATGAGTGACCACAGAGAGTGACAACAGGGAGTGAGTGACCACAGGGAGTGATTGGTCACAGGGAGCAGTGACCACAGAGAGTGAGTGACGACAGGCAATGATTGACCACAGAGAGTGACAACAGGGACTGAGTGACCAGAAGGAGTGAGTGACCACTGGGATTGAGTGACAACAGGGAGTGAGTGATGACAGGGAGTGAGTGGTCAGGGAGTGAGTGACCACAGAGAGTGAGTGACCACAGAGTGAACCACAACATGGAGTGAATGTCCACAGGGAGTGAGTGACCACAGGGAGAGAGTGACCACAGAGAGTGAGTGACAGCAGGGAATGAGTGACCATAGAGAGTGACAACAGGGAGTAAGTGACCACAAAGAGTGACTGGTCAGGGAGTGAGTGACCACAGGGAGTGAGTGGCCACATGGAGTGAGTGACCACAGGGAGTGAGTGATGACAGAGAGTTGGTGATGACAGGGAGTGAGTGATGACAGGGAGTGAGTGAACACAGAGAGTGAGTGGATGGGGCTGATTGACCACAAGGAGTGAGTGGTCAGGGACTGAGTGACCACAGGGAGTGATTGGTCACAGGGAACCAGTGACCACAGGGAAAGAGTGACCACAGAGAGTGAGTGACAACAGGGAGTGAGTGACTACAGAGAGTGACAACAAGGATTGAGTGACCACAGGGAGTGAGTGATGACAGGGAGTGAGTGGTCAGGGAATGAGTGACCACAGAGAGTGAGTGACCACAGAGTGAGCGACGACAGGGAGTGAATGACCACAGGGAGTCAGTGACCACAGGAAGAGAGTGACCACAGAGAGTGAGTGACAACAGGGAATGAGTGACCAAAGACAATGACAACAGGGAGTGAGTGACGACAGACAATGACAGAAGGGAGTGAGTGACCACAGGGAGCGGGTGACCACAGAGAGTGAGTGACCACAGGGAATGAGAGGCCAGATGGAGTGAGTGACCACAGGGAGTGAGTGATGACAGAGAGTGAGTGATGACAGGGAGTGAGTGACCACAGAGAGTGAGTGGTCAGGGCATGAGTGACCACAAGGAGTGAATGGTCAGGGGCTGAGTAACCACAGGGAGTGAGTGACCACAGGGAGTGAGTGATGACAGAGAGTGAGTGATGACAGGGAGTGAGTGACCACAGGGTGTGATTGGTCTAAGGGAGCCAGTGACCACAGGGAAAGAGTGACCACAGAGAGTGAGTGACAACAGGGAATGAGTGACCATAGAGAGTGACAACAGGGAGTAAGTGACCACAAAGAGTGACTGGTCAGGGAGTGAGTGACCACAGGGAGTGAGTGGCCACATGGAGTGAGTGACCACAGGGAGTGAGTGATGACAGAGAGTGAGTGATGACAGGGAGTGAGTGATGACAGGGAGTGAGTGAACACAGAGAGTGAGTGGATGGGGCTGATTGACCACAAGGAGTGAGTGGTCAGGGACTGAGTGACCACAGGGAGTGATTGGTCACAGGGAGCCAGTGACCACATGGAAAGAGTGACCACAGAGAGTGAGTGACAACAGGGAATGAGTGACCACAGAGAGTGACAACAGGGAGTGAGTGACCACAGAGAGTGAGTGGTTAGTGAGTGAGTGACCACAGGCAGTGAGTGGCCACATGGAGTGAGTGACCACAGGGAGTGAGTGATGACAGAGAGTGAGTGATGACAGGGAGTGAGTGACCACAGAGAGTGAGTGGTCAGGGGCTGAGTGACCACAGGGAGTGATTGGTCACAGGGAACCAGTGACCACAGGGAAAGTGTGACCACAGAGAGTGAGTGACAACAAGGAATGAGTGACCACAGAGAGTGATAACAGGGAGTGAGTGACCACAGGGAGTGAGTGACCACAGGGTGTGAGTGACCACTGGGAGTGATTGGTAACAGTGAGCGAGTGACCACAGGGAGAGAGTGACCACAGGGAGTGAGTGATAACATGGAATGAGTGACCACAGACAATGACAACAGGTAGTGAGTGACCACAGGGAGTGAGTGATGACAGAGAGTGAATGATGACAGGGAGTGAGTGACCACAGGGAGTGAGTGGTAAGGGAGTTAGTGACCACAGGGAGTGATTGGTCACAGGGAGCCAGTGACCACAGGGAAAGAGTGACCACAGGGAGTGAGTGGTAAGGGAGTTAATGACCACAGGGAGTGAATGACCACTTGGATTGAGTGACCACAGCGAGTGATGGACCACATGGAGTGAGTGGCCACATGGAGTAAGTGGTCAGGGGCTGAGTGACCACAGGGAGTGATTGGTCACAGGGAACCAGTGACCACAGGGAAAGAGTGACCACAGAGAGTGTGTGACAACAACGAATGAGTGACCACAGACAATGACAATAGGTAGTGAGTGACCACAGGGAACAAGTGCCCACAGAGAGTGAGTGGTCAGGGGCTGAGTGACCACAAGGAGTGAGTGGTCAGGGGCTGAGTGACCACAAGGAGTGAGTGATGACAGAGAGTGGGTGATTACAGGGAGTGAGTGACCACAGAGAGTGGGTGACAACAGGGAATGAGTTACCAAAGAGAGTGACAACAGAGATTGAGTGACCACAGAGAGTGAGTGGTCAGGGACTGAGTGACCACAGGGAGTGAGTGACCACAGAGAGTGAGTGGTCAGGGAGTGAGTGACCACAGGGAGTGAGTGGCCACATGGAGTGAGTGACCACAGGGAGTGAGTGATGACAGAGAGTGAATGATGACAGGGAGTGAGTGACCACAGTGAGTCAGTGGTAAGGGAGTTAGAGACCACAGGGAGTGAATGACCACTGGGATTGAGTGACCACAGGGAGTGAGTGACCACATGGAGTGAGTGGCCACATGGAGTAAGTGGTCAGGGGCTGAGTGACCACAGGGAGTGATTGGTCACAGGGAACCAGTGACCACAGGGAAAGAGTGACCACAGAGAATGAGTGACAACAAGGAATGAGTGACCACAGAGAGTGACAACAGGGACTGAGTGACCACAAGGAGTGAGTGGCCACAGAGAGTGAGTGGTCAGGAAATGAGTGACCACAGGGAGTGAGTGGTCAGGGAGTGAGTGACCACAAGGAGTGAGTGACAACAGGGAGTGATTGGTCATAGGGAGTGAGTGGTCAGGGACTGAGTGACCACAGGGAGTGATTGGTCACAGGGAGCCAGTGACCACAGGGAAAGAGTGACCACAGAGAGTGAGTGACAACAGGGAATGAGTGACTACAGAGAGTGACCACAGGGAGTGAGTGGTCAGGGAGTGGGTGACCACAGGGAGTGAGTGGTCAGGGAGTGAGTGACCACATGGAGTGAGTGGCCACGTGGAGTAAGTGGTCAGGGGTTGAGTGACCACAGGGAGTGATTGACAACAAAGAATGAGTGACCACAGAGAGTGACAACAGGGACTGAGTGACCACAGGGAGTGAGTGACCACTGGGATTGAGTGACCAAAGACAATGACAACAGGGAGTGAGTGACGACAGACAATGACAGAAGGGAGTGAGTGACCACAGGGAGCGGGTGACCACAGAGAGTGAGTGACCACAGGGAATGAGAGGCCAGATGGAGTGAGTGACCACAGGGAGTGAGTGATGACAGAGAGTGAGTGATGACAGGGAGTGAGTGACCACAGAGAGTGAGTGGTCAGGGCATGAGTGACCACAAGGAGTGAATGGTCAGGGGCTGAGTGACCACAGGGAGTGAGTGACCACAGGGAGTGAGTGATGACAGAGAGTGAGTGATGACAGGGAGTGAGTGACCACAGGGTGTGATTGGTCTAAGGGAGCCAGTGACCACAGGGAAAGAGTGACCACAGAGAGTGAGTGACAACAGGGAATGAGTGACCATAGAGAGTGACAACAGGGAGTAAGTGACCACAAAGAGTGACTGGTCAGGGAGTGAGTGACCACAGGGAGTGAGTGGCCACATGGAGTGAGTGACCACAGGGAGTGAGTGATGACAGAGAGTGAGTGATGACAGGGAGTGAGTGATGACAGGGAGTGAGTGAACACAGAGAGTGAGTGGATGGGGCTGATTGACCACAAGGAGTGAGTGGTCAGGGACTGAGTGACCACAGGGAGTGATTGGTCACAGGGAGCCAGTGACCACATGGAAAGAGTGACCACAGAGAGTGAGTGACAACAGGGAATGAGTGACCACAGAGAGTGACAACAGGGAGTGAGTGACCACAGAGAGTGAGTGGTTAGTGAGTGAGTGACCACAGGCAGTGAGTGGCCACATGGAGTGAGTGACCACAGGGAGTGAGTGATGACAGAGAGTGAGTGATGACAGGGAGTGAGTGACCACAGAGAGTGAGTGGTCAGGGGCTGAGTGACCACAGGGAGTGATTGGTCACAGGGAACCAGTGACCACAGGGAAAGTGTGACCACAGAGAGTGAGTGACAACAAGGAATGAGTGACCACAGAGAGTGATAACAGGGAGTGAGTGACCACAGGGAGTGAGTGACCACAGGGTGTGAGTGACCACTGGGAGTGATTGGTAACAGTGAGCGAGTGACCACAGGGAGAGAGTGACCACAGGGAGTGAGTGATAACATGGAATGAGTGACCACAGACAATGACAACAGGTAGTGAGTGACCACAGGGAGTGAGTGATGACAGAGAGTGAATGATGACAGGGAGTGAGTGACCACAGGGAGTGAGTGGTAAGGGAGTTAGTGACCACAGGGAGTGATTGGTCACAGGGAGCCAGTGACCACAGGGAAAGAGTGACCACAGGGAGTGAGTGGTAAGGGAGTTAATGACCACAGGGAGTGAATGACCACTTGGATTGAGTGACCACAGCGAGTGACGGACCACATGGAGTGAGTGGCCACATGGAGTAAGTGGTCAGGGGCTGAGTGACCACAGGGAGTGATTGGTCACAGGGAACCAGTGACCACAGGGAAAGAGTGACCACAGAGAGTGTGTGACAACAACGAATGAGTGACCACAGACAATGACAACAGGTAGTGAGTGACCACAGGGAACAAGTGCCCACAGAGAGTGAGTGGTCAGGGGCTGAGTGACCACAAGGAGTGAGTGGTCAGGGGCTGAGTGACCACAAGGAGTGAGTGATGACAGAGAGTGGGTGATTACAGGGAGTGAGTGACCACAGAGAGTGGGTGACAACAGGGAATGAGTTACCAAAGAGAGTGACAACAGAGATTGAGTGACCACAGAGAGTGAGTGGTCAGGGACTGAGTGACCACAGGGAGTGAGTGACCACAGAGAGTGACAACCGGGAGTGAGTGACCACAGAGAGTGAGTGGTCAGGGAGTGAGTGACCACAGGGAGTGAGTGGCCACATGGAGTGAGTGACCACAGGGAGTGAGTGATGACAGAGAGTGAATGATGACAGGGAGTGAGTGACCACAGTGAGTCAGTGGTAAGGGAGTTAGAGACCACAGGGAGTGAATGACCACTGGGATTGAGTGACCACAGGGAGTGAGTGACCACATGGAGTGAGTGGCCACATGGAGTAAGTGGTCAGGGGCTGAGTGACCACAGGGAGTGATTGGTCACAGGGAACCAGTGACCACAGGGAAAGAGTGACCACAGAGAATGAGTGACAACAAGGAATGAGTGACCACAGAGAGTGACAACAGGGACTGAGTGACCACAAGGAGTGAGTGGCCACAGAGAGTGAGTGGTCAGGAAATGAGTGACCACAGGGAGTGAGTGGTCAGGGAGTGAGTGACCACAAGGAGTGAGTGACAACAGGGAGTGATTGGTCATAGGGAGTGAGTGGTCAGGGACTGAGTGACCACAGGGAGTGATTGGTCACAGGGAGCCAGTGACCACAGGGAAAGAGTGACCACAGAGAGTGTGTGACAACAGGGAATGAGTGACTACAGAGAGTGACCACAGGGAGTGAGTGGTCAGGGAGTGGGTGACCACAGGGAGTGAGTGGTCAGGGAGTGAGTGACCACATGGAGTGAGTGGCCACGTGGAGTAAGTGGTCAGGGGTTGAGTGACCACAGGGAGTGATTGACAACAAAGAATGAGTGACCACAGAGAGTGACAACAGGGACTGAGTGACCACAGGGAGTGAGTGACCACTGGGATTGAGTGACAACAGGGAATGTGTGATGACAGGGAGTGAGTGGTCAGGGAGTGAGTGACCACAGAGAGTGAGTGACCACAGAGTGAACCACAACAGGGAGTGAATGACCACAGGGAGTGAGTGACCACAGGGAGTGATTGGTCACAGGGAGCTAGTAACCACAGGGAGAGAGTGACCACAGAGAGTGAGTGATAACAGGGAATGAGTGACCACAGACAATGACAACAGGGAGTGAGTGACCACAGGGACGAGTGACCAAGAGAGTGAGTGACCACAGGGAATGAGTGGTCAGGGGCTGAGTGACCACAAGGATGAGTGGTCAGGGGCTGAGAGACCACAGGGAGTGAGTGACCACAGGGAGTGAGTGATGAAAGAGAGTGAGTGATGACAGGGAGTGAGTGACCACAGAGAGTGCGTGGCCAGGGACTGAGTGACCACAGAGAGTGACTGACCACAGAGTGAGCGACAACAGGGAGTGAATGACCACAGGGAGTCAGTGACCACAGGGACTGATTGGTGACAGGGCGCCAGTGACCACGGAAGAGAGTGAACACAGAGAGTGAGTGACAACAGGGAATGAGTGACTAAAGACAATGACACAAGGGAGTGAGTGACCACAGGGAGCGGGTGACCACAGGCAGTGAGTGACCACACGGAGTGAGTGATGACAGAGAGTGAGTGATGACAGGGAGTGAGTGACCACAGAGAGTGAGTGGTCAGAGACTGAGTGACCACAGGGAGTGATTGGTCACAGGGAGCCAGTGACCACAGGGAAAGAGTGACCACAGAGAGTGAGTGACAGCAGGCAATGTGTGACTACAGAGAGTGACAACAAGGACTGAGTGACCACCGGGAGTGAGTGATGGCAGGGAGTGAGTGGTCAGGGAATGAGTGACCACTGGGATTGAGTGACCACTGAGTGAGCGACGACAGGGAGTGAATGACCACAGGGAGTCAGTGACCACGGAAGAGAGTGACCACAGAGAGTGAGTGACAACAGGGAATGAGTGACCAAAGAAAATGACAACAGGGAGTGAGTGACCACAGACAATGACACAATGGAGTGAGTGACCACAGAGAGTGAGTGACCACAGGGAATGAGTGGCCAGAGGGAGTGAGTGCCCACAGGAAGTGAGTGATGACAGAGAGTGAGTGATGACAGGGAGTGCGTGACCACAGAGAGTGAGAGGTCAGGGGATGAGTGACCACAAGGTGTGAATGGTCAGGGGCTGAGTGAGCACAGGGAGTGAGTGACCACAGGGAGTGAGTGATGACAGAGAGTGAGTGATGACAGAGAGTGAGTGATGACAGGGAGTGAGTGACCACAGGGAGTGAGTGGTAAAGGAGTTAGTGACCACAGGGACTGAATAACCACTGGGATTGAGTGACCACAGGGAGCGAGTGACCACAGAGAGTGAGTGACCACAGGGAAAGAGTGGCCACATGGAGTGAGTGACCACAGGGAGTGAGTGATGACAGAGAGTGAGTGATGACAGGGAGTGAGTGACCACAGAGAGTGAGTGGTCAGGGGCTGAGTGAACACAGGGAGTGAGTGATGTCAGAGACTGAGTGATGACAGGGAGTGAGTGACCACACAGAGTGAGTGGTCAGGGACTGAGTGACCACAGGGAGTGATTGGTCACAGGGAGCCAGTGACCACAGGGAAAGTGTGACCGCAGAGAGTGAGTGACAACAGGGAATGAGTGACCACAGAGAGTGAGTGGTCAGGGAGTGAGTGACCACAGGGAGTGTGTGGCCACATGGAGTGAGTGACCACAGGGAGTGAGTGATGACAGAGTGTGAGTGATGACAGGGAGTGAGTGACCACAAAGAGTGAGTGGTCAGGGGCTGAGTGACCACAGAGAGTGAGTGACCACAAGGAATTAGTGGCCACATGGAGTGAGTGACCACAGAGAGTGAATAACCACTGGGATTGAGTGACCACAGGGTGTGAGTGACCACAGAGAGTGAGTGGTCAGTGAGTGGGTGCCCACAGGGATGAGCGGTCAGGGAGTGAGTGACCACAGGGAGTGAGTGACCACATGGAGTGAGTGGCCACGTGGAGTAAGTGGTCAGTGGCTGAGTGACCACAGGGAGTGATTTGTCACAGGGAACCAGTGACCACAGGGAAAGAGTGACCACAGAGAGTGAGAGACAGCAAGGAATGAGTGACCACAGAGAGTGACAAAAGGGACTGAGTGACCACAAGGAGTGAGTGACCACAGAGAGTGAGTGGTCAGGAAATGAGTGACCACAGGGAGTGAGTGGTCAGGGAGTGAGTGACCACAGAGAGTGAGTGACAACAGGGAGTGATTGGTCATAGGGAGCAAGTGACCACAGAGAGTGAGCGACAACAGGCAATGAGTGACCACAGAGAGCGACAACAGGGACTGAGTGACCACAAGGAGTGTGTGACCACAGCGAGTGAGTGGTCAGGAAATGAGTGCCCACAGGGAGTGAGTGGTCAGGGAGTGAGTGACCACAGGGAGTGAGTGCCCACTTGGAGCGAGTGGCCACATGGAGTGAGTGGTCAGGGACTGAGTGACCCCAGGGAGTGAGTGATGACAGGGATTGAGTGGTCAGGGATTGAGTGATGACAGGGAGTGAGTGTTCAGGTAGTGAGTGACCACAGAGAGTGTGTAACCACTGAGTAAGTGACGACAGGGAGTGAATGACCACAGGGAGTGAGTGATGACAGGGAGTGAGTGGTCAGAGAATGAGTGACCACTGAGATTGAGTGATGACAGAGAGCGAGTGACCACAGGGAGTGAGTGATAGCACGGAGTGAGTGTTCAGGGAGTGAGTGACAACAGAGTGAGCGACGACAGGGAGTGAATGACCACAGGGAGTGAGTGATGACAGGGAGTGAGTGGTCACAGGTAGCGAGTGACCACAGAGAGTGAGTGACCACAGGGAGTGAGTGACCACAGGGAGTGATTGGTCACAGGGAGCGAGTGACCGCAGACAATGACAACAGGGAGTGAGTGACCACAGCAGGCAAGTGACCACAGAGAGTGAGTGACCACAGGGAATTAGTGGCCACATGGAGTGAGTGACCACAGAGAGTGAATTACCACTGGGATTGAGTGACCACAGGGTGTGAGTGACCACAGAGAGTGAGTGGTCAGGGAGTGGGTGACCACAGGGAGTGAGTGGTCAGGGAGTGAGTGACCACAGGGAGTGAGTGACAACCGGAAGTGATTGGTCATTGGGAGCAAGTGACCACAGAGAGTGAGCGACAACAGGCAATGAGTGACCACAGAGAGCGACAACAGGGGCTGAGTGACCACAAGGAGTGTGTGACCACAGAGAGTGAGTGGTCAGGAAATGAGTGCCCACAGGGAGTGAGTGGTCAGGGAGTGAGTGACCACAGGGAGTGAGTGCCCACATGGAGCGAGTGGCCACATGGAGTGAGTGGTCAGGGACTGAGTGACCACAGGGAGTGATTGGTCACAGGGAGCCAGTGACCACAGGGAAAGAGTGACCACAGAGAGTGATTGACAACAGGGAATGAGTGACCACAGAGAGTGACAAAAGGGAGTGAGTGACCACAGGGAGTGAGTGATGACAGAGAGTGAGTGATGACGGGGAGTGAGTGACCACAGGGTGTGATTGGTCACAGGGAGCCAGTGACCACAGGGAATGAGTGACCACAGAGAGTGAGTGACAACAGGGAATGAGTGACCACAGAGAGTGACGACAGGGAGTGAGTGACCACAGAGAGTGAGTGGTCAGGGTCTGATTGACCACAGGGAGTGAGTGGCCACAAGGAGTGAGTGACCACAGGGAGTGAGTGATGACAGAGAGTGAATGATGATAGGGAGATAGTGACCACAGGGAGTGAATGACCGCTGGGATTGAGTGACCGCAGGGAGTGAGTGAGAACAGGGAGTGATTGGTCACAGGGAGCAAGTGATCACAGAGATTGAGTGACAACAGGCAATGAGTGACCACAGATAGCGACAACAGGGACTGAGTGACCCCAGGGAGTGAGTGATGACAGGGATTGAGTGGTCAGGGATTGAGTGATGACAGGGAGTGAGTGTTCAGGTAGTGAGTGACCACAGAGAGTGTGTAACCACAGAGTAAGTGACGACAGGGAGTGAATGACCACAGGGAGTGAGTGATGACAGGGAGTGAGTGGTCAGAGAATGAGTGACCACTGAGATTGAGTGATGACAGAGAGCGAGTGACCACAGGGAGTGAGTGATAGCAGGGAGTGAGTGTTCAGGGAGTGAGTGACCACAGAGTGAGCGACGACAGGGAGTGAATGACCACAGGGAGTGAGTGATGACAGGGAGTGAGTGGTCACAGGGAGCGAGTGACCACAGGGATTGAGTGACCACAGGGAGTGATTGGTCACAGGGAGCGAGTGACCACAGGGAGAGAGTGACCACAGTCAATGACAACAGGGAGTGAGTGACCACAGAGAGTGAATAACCACTGGGATTGAGTGACCACAGGGTGTGAGTGACCACAGAGAGTGAGTGGTCACGGAGTCGGTGACCACAGGGAGTGAGTGGTCAGGGAGTGAGTGACCACAGGGAGTGAGTGACCACATGGAGTGAGTGGCCACGTGGAGTAAGAGGTCAGGGGCTGAGTGACCACAGGGAGTGATTTGTCACAGGGAACCAGTGACCACAGGGAAAGAGTGACCACAGAGAGTGATTCACAGCAAGGAATGAGTGACCACAGAGAGTGACAACAGGGAGTGAGTGACCACAGGGAGTGATTGGTCACAGGGAGCAGTGACCACAGAGAGTGAGTGACGACAGGCAATGATTGACCACAGAGAGTGACAACAGGGACTGAGTGACCACAGGGAGTGAGTGACCACTGGGATTGAGTGACAACAGGGAGTGAGTGATGACAGGGAGTGAGTGGTCAGGGAGTGAGTGACCACAGAGAGTGAATGACCACAGAGTGAACCACAACAGGGAGTGAATGACCACAGAGAGTGAGCGACACCAGGCAATGAGTGACCACAGAGAGCGACAACAGGGACTGAGTGACCACAAGGAGTGTGTGACCACAGAGAGTGAGTGGTCAGGAAATGGGTGCCCACAGGGAGTGAGTGGTCAGGGAGTGAGTGCCCACTTGGAGCGAGTGGCCACATGGAGTGAGTGGTCAGGGACTGAGTGACCACAGGGAGTGAGTGATGACAGAGAGTGAATGATGATAGGGAGATAGTGACCACAGGGAGTGAATGACCGCTGGGATTGAGTGACCACAGGGAGTGAGTGAGCACAGGGAGTGATTGGTCACAGGGAGCAAGTGATCACAGAGAGTGAGTGACAACAGGCAATGAGTGACCACAGATAGCGACAACAGGGACTGAGTGACCCCAGGGAGTGAGTGATGACAGGGATTGAGTGGTCAGGGATTGAGTGATGACAGGGAGTGAGTGGTCAGAGAATGAGTGACCACTGAGATTGAGTGATGACAGAGAGCGAGTGACCACAGGGAATGAGTGATAGAAGGGAGTGAGTGTTCAGGGAGAGAGTGACCACAGAGTGAGCGACGACAGGGAGTGAATGACCACAGGGAGTGAGTGATGACAGGGAGTGAGTGGTCACAAGGAGCGAGTGACCACAGGGAGTGATTGGTCACAGGGAGCGAGTGACCACAGGGAGAGAGTGACCAAAGTCAATGACAACAGGGAGTGAGTGACCACAGAGAGTGAATAACCACTGGGATTGAGTGACCACAGGGTGTGAGTGACCACAGAGAGTGAGTGGTCACGGAGTGGGTGACCACAGGGAGTGAGTGGTCAGCGAGTGAGTGACCACAGGGAGTGAGTGACCACATGGAGTGAGTGGCCAAGTGGAGTCAGTGGTCAGGGGCTGAGTGACCACAGGGAGTGATTTGTCACAGGGAACCAGTGACCACAGGGAAAGAGTGACCACAGAGAGTGATTCACAGCAAGGAGTGAGTGACCACAGAGAGTGACAACAGGGAGTGAGTGACCACAGGGAGTGATTGGTCACAGGGAGCAGTGACCACAGAGAGTGAGTGACGACAGGCAATGATTGACCACAGAGAGTGACAACAGGGACTGAGTGACCACAGGGAGTGAGTGACCACAGAGAGTGAGTGGTCAGGGGCTGAGTGACCACAAGGAGTGAATGGTCAGGGGCTGAGAGACCACAGGGAGTGAGTGACCACAGGGAGTGAGTGATGAAAGAGAGTGAGTGATGACAGGGAGTGAGTGACCACAGGGAATGATTGGTCACAGGGAGCCAGTGACCACAGGGAAAGAGTGACCACAGAGAGTGAGTGACAACAGGGAATGAGTGACCACAGAGAGTGAGTGACCACAGAGTGAGCGACAACAGGGAGTGAATGACCACAGGGAGTCAGTGATCACAGGGACTGATTGGTGACAGGGTGCCAGTGACCACGGAAGGGATTGACCACAGAGAGTGAGTGACAACAGGGAATGAGTGACCAAAGACAATGACAACAGGGAGTGAGTGACCACAGACAATGACTCAAGGGAGTGAGTGACCACAGGGAGCGCGTGACCAAGAGAGTGAGTGACCACAGGGAATGAGTGACCACAGGCAGTGAGTGACCACAGGGAGTGATTGGTCACAGGGAGCGAGTGACCACAGGGAGAGAGTGACCAAGAGAGTGAGTGACCACAGGGAATGAGTGGCCACAGGCAGTGAGTGATGACAGGGAGTGAGTGATGACAGAGAGTGAGGGATGACAGGGAGTGAGTGACCACAGAGAGTGAGTGGTCAGGGGCTGAGTGACCACAAGGAGTGAATGGTCAGGGGCTGAAAGAACACAGGGAGTGAGTGACCACAGGGAGTGAGTGATGAAAGAGAGTGAGTGATGACAGGGAGTGAGTGACCACAGGGAGTGATTGGTCACAGGGAGCCAGTGACCACAGGGAAAGAGTGACCACAGAGAGTGAGTGACAACAGGGAATGAGTGACCACAGAGAGTGAGTGACCACAGAGTGAGCGACAACAGGGAGTGAATGACCACAGGGAGTCAGTGATCACGGGGACTGATTGGTGACAGGGCGCCAGTGACCACGGAAGAGATTGACCACAGAGAGTGAGTGACAACAGGGAATGAGTGACCAAAGACAATGACAACAGGGAGTGAGTGACCACAGACAATGACACAAGGGAGTGAGTGACCACAGGGAGCGCGTGACCAAGAGAGTGAGTGACCACAGGGAATGAGTGACCACAGGCAGTGAGTGACCACAGTGTGTGAGTGATGACAGAGTGTGAGTGATGACAGGGAGTGAGTGACCACATAGAGTGAGTGGTCAGGGGCTGAGTGACCACAGGGAATGAGTGACCACAGGGAGTGAGTGATGACAGAGAGTGAGTGATGACATGGAGTGAGTGACCACAGAGAGTGAGTGGTCAGAAACTGACTGACCACAGAGAGTGATTGGTCACAGGGAGCCAGTGACCACAGGGAAAGAGTGACCACAGAGAGTGAGTGACAACAGGGAATGAGTGACCACAGAGAGTGACAACAGGGAGTGATTGGTCACAGGGAGTGAGTGACCACAGAGAGTGAGTGACAACAGGCAATGAGTGACTACATAGAGTGACATCAAGGACTCAGTGACCGCCGGGAGTGAGTGATGGCAGGGAGTGAGTGGTCAGGGAATGAGTGACCACTGGGATTGATTGACCACAGGGAGTCAGTGATGACAGGGAGTGAGTGGTCAGGGAATGAGTGACCACAGAGAGTAAGTGACCACAGAGTGAGCGACGACAGGGAGTGCATGACCACAGGGAGTCAGTGACCACGGAAGAGAGTGACCACAGAGAGTGAGTGACAACAGGGAATGAGTGACCAAAGAAAATGACAACAGGGAGTGAGTGACCACAGACAATGACACAATGGAGTGAGTGACCACAGGGAGCGGGGGACCACAGAGAGTGAGTGACCACAGGGAATGAGTGGCCAGAGGGAGTGAGTGCCCACAGGGAGTGAGTGATGACAGAGAGTGAGTGATGACAGGGAATGAGTGAGCACAAAGAGTGAGTGGTCAGGGGATGAGTGATCACAAGGAGTGAATGGTCAGGGGCTGAGTGACCACAGGGAGTGAGTGACCGCAGGGAGTGAGTGACCACAGAGAGTGAGTGACCACAGGGAATGAGTGGCCACATGGAGTGAGTGACCACAGGGAGTGAGTGATGACAGGGAGTGAGTGACCACAGAGAGTGAGTGGTCAAGGGCTGAGTGACCACAGGGAGTGAGTGACCACAGAGAGTGAGTGGTCAGGGACTGAGTGACCACAGGGAGTGTGTGGCCACATGGAGTGAGTGACCACAGGGAGTGAGTGATGACAGAGTGTGAGTGATGACAGGGAGTGAGTGACCACAAAGAGTGAGTGGTCAGGGGCTGAGTGACCACAAGGAGTGAGTGGTCAGGGGCTGAGTGACCACAGGGAGTGAGTGACCACAGGGAGTGAGTGACCACAGGTAGTGAGTGATGACAGAGAGTGAGTAATGACAGGGAGTGAGTAACCACAGAGAGTGAGTGGTCAGAGACTGAGTGACCACAGGGAGTGATTGGTCACAGGGAGCCAGTGACCACAGGGAAAGAGTGACCACAGAGAGTGAGTGACAACAGGGAATGACTGACCACAGAGAGTGACAACAGGGAGTGATTGGTCACAGGGAGTGCGTGACCACAGAGAGTGAGTGACAACAGGCAATGAGTGACTACCGAGAGTGACAACAAGGACTGAGTGACCACCGGGAGTGAGTGATGGCAGGGAGTGAGTGGTCAGGGAATGAGTGACCACTGGGATTGAGTGACCACAGGGAGTCAGTGATGACAGGGAGTGAGTGGTCAGGGAATGAGTGACCACAGAGAGTGAGTTACCACAGAGTGAGCGACGACAGGGAGTGAATGACCACAGGTAGTCAGTGACCAGGGAAGAGAGTGACCACAGAGAGTGAGTGACAACAGGGAATGAGTGACCAAAGAAAATGACAACAGGGAGTGAGTGACCACAAACAATGACACAAGGGAGTGAGTGACCACAGGGAACGGGTGACCACAGAGAGTGAGTGACCACAGGGAATGAGTGGCCAGAGGGAGTGAGTGCCCACAGGGAGTGAGTGATGACAGAGAGTGAGTGATGACAGGGACTGAGTGACCACAGAGAGTGAGTGGTCATGGGCGGAGTGACCACAGGGTGTGAGTGATCACAGGAAGTGAGTGATGACAGAGAGTGAGCGATCACAGGGAGTGAGTGACCACAGGGAGTGAGTGACCACAGGGAATGAGTGATGATAGAGAGTGAGTGATGACAGGGAGTGAGTGACCACAGGGAGTGAGTGGTAAAGGAGTTAGCGACCACAGGGACTGAATGACCACTGGGATTGAGTGACCACAGGGAGCGAGTGACCACAGAGAGTGAGTGACCACAGGGAATGTGTGCCCACATGGAGTGAGTTACCACAGGGAGTGAGTGATGTCAGAGAGTGAGTGATGACAGGGACTGAGTGACCACAGAGAGTGAGTGGTCAGGGGCTCAGTGACCACAGACAGTGAGTGACCACAGGGAGTGAGTGATGACAGAGAGTGAGTGATGACAGGGAGTGAGTGACCACAGGGATTGAGTGGTAAAGGAGTTAGCGACCACAGGGACTGAATGACCACTGGGATTGAGTGACCACAGGGAGCGAGTGACCACAGAGAGTGAGTGACCACAGGGAATGAGTGGCCACATGGAGTGAGTGACCACAGGAATGAGTGATGACAGAGAGTGAGTGATGACAGGGAGTGAGTGACCACAGAGAGTGAGTGGTCAGGGGCTGAGTGACCACAGGGAGTGAGTGTCCACAGAGAGTGTGTGATGTCAGAGACTGAGTGATGACAGGGAGTGAGTGACCACAGAGAGTGAGTGGTCAGGGACTGAGTGACCACAGGGATTGATTGGTCACAGGGAGCCAGTGACCACAGGGAGAGAGTGACCACAGAGAGTGAGTGACAACAGGGAATGAGTGACGACAGAGAGTGAGTGGTCAGGGAGTGAGTGACCACAGGGAGTGTGTGGCCACATGGAGTGAGTGACCACAGGGAGTGAGTGATGACAGAGAGTGAGTGATGACAGGGAGTGAGTGACCACAGGGAGTGAGTGGTAAGGGAGTTAGTGACCACAAGGAGTGAATGACCACTGGGATTGAGTGACCACAGTGTGTGAGTGACCACAGAGAGTGAGTGGTCAGGAGGTGAGTGACCACAGGGAGTGAGTGGTCAGCGAGTGAGTGACCACAGGCAGTGAGTGACCATATGGAGTTAGTGGCCACATGGAGTAAGTGGTCAGGGGCTGAGTGACCACAGGGAGTGATTGGTCACAGGGAGTGAGTGACCACAGGGAGAGAGTGACCACAGAGAGTGAGTGACAACAGGGAATGAGTGACCACAGACAATGACAACAGGGAGTGAGTGACCACAGGAAGCGAGTGTCCAAGAGATTGAGTGACCACAGGGAATAAGTGGCCACAGGCCTGTGAGTGACCACAGGAAGTGAGTGATGACAGAGAATGAGTGATGACAGGGAGTGAGTGACCACAGAGAGTGAGTGGTCAGGGGCTGAGTGACACAAAGAGTGTGTGGTCATGGGCTGAGTGACCACAGGGAGTGAGTGACCACAGGGAGTGAGTAATGACAGAGAGTGAGTGATGAAAGGGAGAGAGTGACCACAGAGAGTGAGTGGTCACAGGGAGCCAGTGACCACAGGGAAAGAATGACCGCAGAGAGTGAGTGACAACAGGGAATGAGTTACCACAGAGAGTGACAACACAGAGTGAGTGACCACAGAGAGTGAGTGGTCAGGGAGTGAGTGACCACAGGGAGTGAGTGGTCAGGGACTGACTGGCCACATGGAATGAGCGGTCAGGGGCTGAGTGACCACAGGGAGTGTTTGGTCACAGGGAACCAGTGACCACAGAGAGTGAGTGACAACAGGGAGTGAGTGACCACAGAGAGTGAGTGACAACAGGCAATGAGTGACTACAGAGAATCACAACAAGGACTGAGTGACCACAGAAAGTGAGTGATGGCAGGGAGTGAGTGGTCAGGGAATGAGTGACCACAGGGAGCGGGTGACCACAGAGAGTGAGTGACCGCAAGAAATCAGTGGCCAGATGGAGTGAGTGACCACAGGGAGTGAGTGATGACAGAGAGAGAGTGATGACAGGGAGTGAGTGACCACAGAGAGTGAGTGGTCAGGGGATGAGTGACCACAAGGAGTGAGTGGTCAGGGGCTGAGTGACCACAGGGAGTGAGTGACCACAGGGAGTGAGTGATGACAGAGAGTGAGTGATGACAGGGAGTGAGTGACCACAGGGTGTGATTGGTCACAGGGAGCCAGTGACCACAGGGAAAGAGTGACCACAGAGAGTGAGTGACAACAGGGAATGAGTGACCACAGAGAGTGACAACAGGGAGTAAGTGACCACAAAGAGTGACTGGTCAGGGAGTGAGTGACCACAGGGAGTGAGTGGCCACATGGAGTGAGTGATGACAGAGAGTGAGTGATGACAGGGAGTGAGTGACCACAGAGTGTGAGTGGTCAGGGACTGAGTGACCACAGGGAGTGATTGGTCACAGGGAGCCAGTGACCACAGGGAAAGAGTGACCACAGAGAGTGAGTGACAACAAGGAATGAGTGACCACAGAGAGTGACAACAGTGAGTGATTGGTCACAGGGAGTGTGTGACCACAGAGAGTGAGTGACAACAGGGAATGAGTGACCACAGAGAGTGACAACAGTGAGTGATTGGTCACAGGGAGTGAGTGATGGCAGGGAGTGAGTGGTCAGGGAATGAGTGACCACTGGGATTGTGTGACCACAGGGAGTGAGTGATGACAGGGAGTGAGAGGTCAGGGAATGAGTGACCACAGAGAGTGAGTGACCACAGAGTGAGCGACGAAAGGGAGTGAATGACCACAGGGAGTCAGTGACCACGGAAGAGTGTGACCACAGAGAGTGAGTGACAACAGGGAAAGAGTGACCAAAGAAAATGACAACAGGGAGTGAGTGACCACAGACAATGACACAATGGAGTGAGTGACCACAGGGAGCGGGGGACCACAGAGAGTGAGTGACCACAGGGAATGAGTGGCCAGAGGGAGTGAGTGCCCACAGGGAGTGAGTGATGACAGAGAGTGAGTGATGACAGGGAGTGAGTGACCACAGAGAGTGAGTGGTCAGGGGCTGAGTGACCACAGGGAGTGAGTGACCACAGGGAGTGAGTGATCACAGGGAGTGAGGGACCACAGGGGGTGACTGGTCACAGGGAGCCAGTGACCACAGGGAAAGAGTGACCACAGAGAGTGAGTGACAACAGGGAATGAGTGACCACAGAGAGTGACAACACGGAGTAAGTGATCACAAAGAGTGACTGGTCAGGGAGTGAGTGACCACAAGGAGTGAGTGGCCACATGGAGTGAGTGTCCACAGGGAGTGAGTGATGACAGAGAGTGAGTGATGACAGGGAGTGAGTGACCACAGGGAGTGAGTGGTAAAGGAGTTAGCGACCACAGGGACTGAATGACCACTGGGATTGAGTGACCAACAGGGAGCGAGTGACCACAGAGAGTGAGTGACCACAGGGAATGAGTGGCCACATGGAGTGAGTGACCACAGGGTGTGAGTGATGACAGAGAGTGAGTGATGACAGGGAGTGAGTGACCACAGAGAGTGAGTGGTCAGGGGCTGAGTGACCACAGGGAGTGAGTGACCACAGGGAGTGAGTGATGTCAGAGACTGAGTGATGACAGGGAGTGAGTGACCACACAGAGTGAGTGGTCACGGACTGAGTGACCACAGGGAGTGATTGGTCACAGGGAGCCAGTGACCACAGGGAAAGTGTGACCACAGAGAGTGAGTGACAACAGGGAGTGAGTGATGTCAGAGAGTGAGTGGTCAGGGAGTGAGTGACCACAGGGAGTGAGTGGCCACATGGAGTGAGTGACCACAGGGAGTGAGTGATGACAGAGAGTGTGTGATGACAGGGAGTGAGTGACCACAGGGAGTGAGTGGTCAGGGAGTGAGTGACCACAGGGAGTGAGTGTTCAGGGAGTGAGTGACCACAGGGAGTGAGTGACCACATGGAGTGAGTGACCACATGGAGTAAGTGGTCAGGGGCTGAGTGACCACAGGGAGTGATTGGTCAGACGGAGCGAGTGACCACAGGGAAAGAGTGACCACAGAGAGTTAGTGACAACAGGGATGAGTGCCCACAGACAATGACAACACGGAGTGAGTGACCACAGGGAGCAAGTGTCCAAGAGAGTGAGTGACCACAGGGAATGAGTGGCCATAGGCAGTGAGTGACCACAGGAAGAGAGTGATGACAGAGAGTGAGTGATGACAGGGAGTGAGTGACCACAGAGAGTGAGTGGTCAGTGACTGAGTGACCACAGGGAGTGATTGGTTACAGGGAGCCAGTGACCACAGGGAAAGAATGACCACAGAGAGTGAATGAAACCAGGGAATGAGTGACCACAGAGTGTGACAACAGGTAGTGAGTGACCACAGAGAGTGAGTGGTCAGGGAGTCAGTGACCACAGGGAGTGAGTGGCCACATGGAATGAGTGACCACAGGAAGTGAGTGATGACAGAGAGTGAGTGATGACAGGGAGTGAGTGACCACAGGGAGTGAGTGGTAAGGGAGTCAGTGACCACAGGGAGTGAATGACCACTGGGATTGAGTGACCACAGGGAGTGAGTAACCACAGAGAGTCAGTGGTCAGGGAGTGAGTGACCACAGGGAGTGAGTGGTCAGTGAGTGAGTGACCACATGGAGTGAGTGGCCACATGGAGTGAGTGGTCAGGGGCTGAGTGACCACAGGGAGTGAGTGATGGCAGAGAGTGAGTGGTCAGGGAATGAGTGACCACAGAGTGAGCGACGACAAGGAGTGAATGACCACAGAGAGTCAGTGACCACAGGGATTGATTGGTGACAGGGCGCCAGTGACCACAGGAAGAGAGTGACCACAGAGAGTGAGTGACAACAGGGAATGAGTGACCAAAGACAATGACACAAGGGAGTGAGTGACCACAGGGAGCGGGTGACCACAGAGAGTGAGTGACCACAGGGAATGAGTGGCCAGATGGAGTGAGTAACCACAGGGAGTGAGTGATGACAGAGAGTGAGTGATGACAGGGAGTGACTGACCACAGAGAATGAGCAGTCAGGGGATGAGTGACCACAAGGAGTGAATGGTCAGGGGCTGAGTGACCACAGGGAGTGAGAGACCAGAGGGAGTGAGTGATGACAGAGAGTGAGTGATGACAGGGAGTGAGTGACCACAGGGTGTGATTGGTCACAGGGAGCCAGTGACCACAAGGAAAGAGTGACCACAGAGAGTGAGTGACAACAGGGAATGAGTGACCACAGAGAGTGACAACAGGGAGTAAGTGACCACAAAGAGTGACTGGTCAGGGAGTGAGTGATCACAGGGAGTGAGTGGGCACATGGAGTGAGTGACCACAGGGAGTGAGTGATGACAGAGAGTGAGTGATGACAGTGAGTGAGTGAACACAGAGAGTGAGTGGATGGGTCTGATTGACCAAAAGGAGTGAGTGGTCAGGAGCTGAGTGTCCACAGGGAGTGAGTGATGACAGAGAGTGAGTGATGACAGGGAGTGAGTGGCCACATGGAGTAAGAGGTCAGGGGCTGAGTGACCACAGGGAGTGATTGGTCACAGGGAACCAGTGACCACAGGGAAAGAGTGACCACAGAGAGTGAGTGACAACAAGGAATGAGTGACCACAGAGAGTGATAACAGGGAGTGAGTGACCACAGGCTGTGAGTGACCACAGGGAGTGAGTGGCCACATGGAGTGAGTGACCACAGGGAGTGAGTGATGACAGAGAGTGAGTGATGACAGTGAGTGAGTGAACACAGAGAGTGAGTGGATGGGTCTGATTGACCACAAGGAGTGAGTGGTCAGGGGCTGAGTGTCCACAGGGAGTGAGTGATGACAGAGAGTGAGTGATGACAGGGAGTGAGTGGCCACATGAAGTAAGAGGTCAGGGGCTGAGTGACCACAGGGAGTGATTGGTCACAGGGAACCAGTGACCACAGGGAAAGAGTGACCACAGAGAGTGAGTGACAACAAGGAATGAGTGACCACAGATAATGATAACAGGGAGTGAGTGACCACAGGGAGTGAGTGACCACAGGGTGTGAGTGACCACAGGGAGTGAGTGGCCACATGCAGTGAGTGACCACAGGGAGTGAGTGATGACAGAGAGTGAGTGATGACAGGGAGTGAGTGACCACAGGGTGAGAGTGGCAAGGGAGTGAGTGACCACAGGGAGTGAATGACCACTGGGATTGAGTGACCACAGGGAGTGAGTGACCAAAGAGAGTGAGTGGTCAGCGAGTGAGTGACCACAGGGAGTGAGTGGTCAGGGACTGAGTGACCACAGGGAGTGAGTGACCACATGGAGTTAGTGGCCACATGCAGTGAGTGGTCAGGGGCTGAGTGATCACAGGGAGTGATTGGTCACAGGGAACCAGTGACCACAGGGAAAGAGTGACCACAAAGAGTGACTGGTCAGGGAATGAGTGACCACAGTTAGTGAGTGGCCACATGGAGTGAGTGACCACAGGGAGTGAGTGATGACAGTGAGTGAGTGATGACAGGGAGTGAGTGATGACAGTGAGTGAGTGATGACAGGGAGTGAGTGATGACAGGGAGTGAGTGAACACAGAGAGCGAGTGGTCAGGGGCTGAGTGACCACAAGGAGTGAGTGGTCAGGGGCTGAGTGACCACAGGGAGTGAGTGACCACAGGGACTGAGTGACCACAGGGAGTGAGTGTTGACAGAGAGTGAGTGATGACAGGGAGTGAGTGACCACACAGAATGAGTGGTCAGGGACTGAGTGACCACAGGGAGTGATTGGTCACAGGGAAAGAGTGACCACAGAGAGAGAGTGACAACAGGGAATGAGTGACCACAGAGAGCGACAACAGGGAGTGAGTGACCACAGAGAGTGAGTGGTCAGGGATTGAGTGACCACAGGGAGTGAGTGGCCACATGGAGTGAGTGACCACAGGGAGTGAGTGCTGTCAGGGAGTGAATGATGACAGGGAGTGAGTGACCACAGGGAGTGAATGACCACTTGGATTGAGTGACCACAGGGAGTGACGGACCACATGGAGTGAGTGGCCACATGGAGTGATTGGTCACAGGGAACCAGTGACCACAGGGAAAGAGTGACCACAGAGAGTGAGTGGTCAGCAGCTGAGTGACCACAAGGAGTGAGTGGTCAGGGGCTGAGTGACCACAAGGAGTGAGTGATGACAGAGAGTGGGTGATGACAGGGAGTGAGTGACCACAGAGAGTGAGTTTTCAGGGACTGAGTGTCCACAGGGAATGATTGGTTACAGGGAGCCAGTGACCACAGGGAAAGAATGACCACAGAGAGTGAGTGACAACAGGGAATGAGTGACCACAGAGTGTGACAACAGGTAGTGAGTGACCACAGAGAGTGAGTGGTCAGGGAGTGAGTGACCACAGGGAGTGAGTGGCCACATGGAATGAGTGACCACAGGAAGTGAGTGATGACAGAGAGTGAGTGATGACAGGGAGTGAGTGACCACAGGGAGTGAGTGGTAAGGGAGTCAGTGACCACAGGGAGTGAATGACCACTGGGATTGAGTGACCTCAGGGAGTGAGTAACCACAGAGAGTCAGTGGTCAGGGAGTGAGTGACCACAGGGAGTGAGTGGTCAGGGAGTGAGTGACCACATGGAGTGAGTGATGGCAGAGAGTGAGTGGTCAGGGAATGAGTGACCACAGGGATTGAGTGACCATTGGGATTGAGTGACCACAGGGAGTGAGTGATGACAGGGAGTGAGTGGTCAGGGACTGAGTGACCACAGAGAGTGAGTGACCACAGAGTGAGTGACGACAAGGAGTGAATGACCACAGGGAGTCAGTGACCACAGGGATTGATTGGTGACAGGGCGCCAGTGACCACAGGAAGAGAGTGACCACAGAAAGTGAGTGACAACAGGGAATGAGTGACCAAAGACAATGACAACAGGGAGTGAGTGACCACAGACAATGACACAAGGGAGTGAGTGACCACAGGGAGCGGGTGACCACAGAGAGTGAGTGACCACAGGGAATGAGTGCCAAATGGAGTGAGTAACCACAGGGAGTGAGTGATGACAGAGAGTGAGTGATGACAGGGAGTGACTGACCACAGAGAATGAGTAGTCAGGGGATGAGTGACCACAAGGAGTGAATGGTCCAGGGGCTGAGTGACCACAGGAGTGAGTGACCAGAGGGAGTGAGTGATGACAGGGAGTGAGTGACCACAGGGTGTGATTGGTCACAGGGAGCCAGTGACCACAAGGAAAGAGTGACCACAGAGAGTGAGTGACAACAGGAATGAGTGACCACAGAGAGTGACAACAGGGAGTAAGTGACCACAAAGAGTGACTGGTCAGGAGTGAGTGATCACAGGGAGTGAGTGGTCACATGGAGTGAGTGACCACAGGGAGTGAGTGATGACAGAGAGTGAGTGATGACAGTGAGTGAGTGAACACAGAGAGTGAGTGGATGGGTCTGATTGACCAAAAGGAGTGAGTGGTCAGGAGCTGAGTGTCCACAGGGAGTGAGTGATGACAGAGAGTGAGTGATGACAGGGAGTGAGTGGCCACATGGAGTAAGAGGTCAGGGGCTGAGTGACCACAGGGAGTGATTGGTCACAGGGAACCAGTGACCACAGGGAAAGAGTGACCACAGAGAGTGAGTGACAACAAGGAATGAGTGACCACAGAGAGTGATAACAGGGAGTGAGTGACCACAGGGTGTGAGTGACCACAGGGGAGTGAGTGGCCACATGGAGTGAGTTACCACAGGGAGTGAGTGATGACAGAGAGTGAGTGATGACAGGGAGTGAGTGACCACAGGGTGAGAGTGGCAAGGGAGTGAGTGACCACAGGGAGTGAGTGACCAAAGAGAGTGAGTGGTCAGCGAGTGAGTGACCACAGGGAGTGAGTGGTCAGGGACTGAGTGACCACAGGGAGTGAGTGACCACATGGAGTTAGTGGCCACATGCAGTGAGTGGTCAGGGGCTGAGTGATCACAGGGAGTGATTGGTCACAGGGAACCAGTGACCACAGGGAAAGAGTGACCACAGAGAGTGAGTGACAGCAGGGAATGAGTGACCACAGAGAGTGACAACAGGGAGAGAGTGACCACAAAGAGTGACTGGTCAGGGAATGAGTGACCACAGGTAGTGAGTGGCCACATAGAGTGAGTGACCACAGGGAGTGAGTGATGACAGTGAGTGAGAGATGACAGGGAGTGAGTGATGACAGGGAGTGAGTGAACACAGAGAGTGAGTGGATGGGGCTGAGTGACCACAAGGAGTGAGTGGTCAGGGGCTGAGTGACCACAGGGAGTGAGTGACCACAGGGAGTGAGTGATGACAGAGAGTGAGAGATGACAGGAAGTGAGTGACCACAGAGAGTGAGTGGTCAGGGACTGAGTGACCACAGGGAGTGATTGGTCACAGGGAGCCAGTGACCACAGGGAAAGAGTGACCACAGAGAGTGAGTGACAACAGGGAATGAGTGACCACAGAGAGCGACAACAGGGAGTGAGTGACCACAGAGAGTGAGTGGTCAGGGATTGAGTGACCACAGGGAGTGAGTGGCCACATGGAGTGAGTGACCACAGGGAGTGAGTGATGTCAGGGAGTGAATGATGACAGGGAGTGAGTGACCATAGGGAGTGAGTGGTAAGGGAGTTAGTGACCACAGGGAGTGAATGAACACTTGGATTGAGTGACCACAGGGAGTGACGGACCACATGGAGTGAGTGGCCACATGGAGTGATTGGTCACAGGGAACCAGTGACCACAGGGAAAGAGTGACCACAGAGAGTGAGTGACAACAAGGAATGAGTGACCACAGACAATGACAACAGGTAGTGAGTGACCACAGGGAGCAAGTGCCCACAGAGAGTGAGTGGTCAGGAGCTGAGTGACCACAAGGAGTGAGTGGTCAGGGGCTGAGTGACCACAAGGAGTGAGTGATGACAGAGAGTGGGTGATGACAGGGAGTGAGTGACCACAGAGGGTGAGTTTTCAGGGACTGAGTGACCACAGGGTATGATTGGTTACAGGGAACCAGTGACCACAGGGAAAGCGTGACCACAGAGAGTGAGTGACAACAGGGAATGAGTGACCACAGACAATGACACAATGGAGTGAGTGACCACAGGGAGCGATGACCACAGAGAGTGAGTGACCACAGAGAATTAGTGGCCAGAGGGAGTGAGTGCCCACAGGGAGTGAGTGATGACAGAGAGTGAGTGATGACAGGAGTGATTGACCACAGAGAGTGAGTGGTCAGGGGATGAGTGACCACAAGGAGTGAATGGTCATGGCTGAGTGACCACAGGGAGTGAGTGACCACAGGAAGTGAGTGATCACAGGGAGTGAGTGACCACAGGGAGTGATTGGTCACAGGGAGCCAGTGACCACAGGGAAAGAGTGACCACAGAGAGTGAGTGACAACAGGGAATGAGTGACCACAGAGAGTGGCAACAAGGAGTAAGTGACCACAAAGAGTGACTGGTCAGGGAGTGAGTGACCACAGGAGTGAGTGGCCACATGGAGTGAGTGACCAGAGGAAGTGAGTGATGACAGAGAGTGAGTGATGACAGAGAGTGAGTGACCACTGGAGTGAGTGGTAAAGGAGTTAGCGACCACAGGGTCTGAATGACCACTGGGATTGAGTGACCACAGGGAGTGAGTGATGACAGAGAGTGAGTGATGACAGGGAGTGAGTGACCACAGAGAGTGAGTGGTCAGGGCTGAGTGACCACAGGGAATGAGTGACCACAGGGAGTGAGCGATGTCAGAGACTGAGTGATGACAGGGAGTGAGTGACCACACAGAGTGAGTGTTCAGGGACTGAGCGACCACAGGGAGTGATTGGTCACAGGGAGCCAGTGCCCACAGGGAAAGTGTGACCACAGAGAGTGAGTGACAACAGGGAATGAGTGATCACAGAGAGTGAGTGGTCAGGGATTGTGTGACAACAGGGAGTGAGTGGCCACATGGAGTGAGTGACCACAGGGAGTGAGTGATGACAGAGAGTGAGTGATGACAGGGAGTGAGTGACCACAGGGAGTGAGTGGTAAAGGAGTTAGTGACCACAAGGAGTGATGACCACTGGGATTGAGTGACCACAGTGTGTGAGTGACCACAGAGAGTGAGTGGTCAGGAAGTGAGTGACCACAGGGAGTGAGTGGTCAGGGAGTGATTGACCACAGGGAGTGAGTGACCACATGGAGTGAGTGACCACATGGAGTAAGTGGTCAGGGGCTGAGTGACCACAGGGAGTGATTGGTCACAAGGAGCCAGTGACCACAGGGAAAGAATGACCACAGAGAGTGAGTGACAACAGGGAATGAGTGACCACAGAGTGTGCCAACAGGGAGTGAGTGAACACATAGTGTGAGTGGTCAGGGAATGAGTGACCACAGGGAGTGAGTGGCCACATGGAATGAGTGACCACAGGAAGTGAGTGATGACAGAGAGTGAGTGATGACAGGGAGTGAGTGACCACAGGGAGTGAGTGGTAAGGGAGTCAGTGACCACAGGGAGTGAATGACCACTGGGATTGAGTGACCACAGGGAGTGAGTGGTCAGGGAGTGAGTGACCACATGGAGTGAGTGGCCACATGGAGTGAGTGGTCAGGGGCTGTGTGACCACAGGGAGTGATTGGTCACAGGGAACCAGTGACCACAGGGAAAGAGTGACCACAGAGAGTGAGTGACAACAGGGAATGAGTCACCACAGAGAGTGACAACAGGGAGTGAGTGGCCACATGGAATGAGTGACCACAGGAAGTGAGTGATGACAGAGTGTGAGTGATGACAGGGAGTGAGTGACCACAGGGAGTGAGTGGTAAGGGAGTTAGTGACCACAGGGAGTGAATGAACACTTGGATTGAGTGACCACAGGGAGTGACGGACCACATGGAGTGAGTGGCCACATGGAGTGATTGGTCACAGGGAACCAGTGACCACAGGGAAAGAGTGACCACAGAGAGTGAGTGACAACAAGGAATGAGTGACCACAGACAATGACAACAGGTAGTGAGTGACCACAGGGAGCAAGTGCCCACAGAGAGTGAGTGGTCAGGAGCTGAGTGACCACAAGGAGTGAGTGGTCAGGGGCTGAGTGACCACAAGGAGTGAGTGATGACAGAGAGTGGGTGATGACAGGGAGTGAGTGACCACAGAGAGTGAGTTTTTCAGGGACTGAGTGACCACAGGGTATGATTGGTTACAGGGAACCAGTGACCACAGGGAAAGCGTGACCACAGAGAGTGAGTGACAACAGGGAATGAGTGACCACAGACAATGACACAATGGAGTGAGTGACCACAGGGAGCGATGACCACAGAGAGTGAGTGACCACAGAGAATGAGTGGCCAGAGGAGTGAGTGCCCACAGGGAGTGAGTGATGACAGAGAGTGAGTGATGACAGGGAGTGAGTGACCACAGAGAGTGAGTGGTCAGGGGATGAGTGACCACAAGGAGTGAATGGTCATGGGCTGAGTGACCACAGGGAGTGAGTGACCACAGGAAGTGAGTGATCACAGGGAGTGAGTGACCACAGGGAGTGATTGGTCACAGGGAGCCAGTGACCACAGGGAAAGAGTGACCACAGAGAGTGACAACAAGGAGTAAGTGACCACAAAGAGTGACTGGTCAGGGAGTGAGTGACCACAGGGAGTGAGTGGCCACATGGAGTGAGTGACCAGAGGGAGTGAGTGATGACAGAGAGTGAGTGATGACAGAGAGTGAGTGACCACAGGGAGTGATTGGTCACAGGGAGCCAGTGACCACAGGGAAAGAGTGGACCACAGAGAGTGAGTGACAACAGGGAATGAGTGACCACAGAGAGTGACAACAAGGAGTAAGTGACCACAAAGAGTGACTGGTCAGGGAGTGAGTGACCACAGGGAGTGAGTGGCCACATGGAGTGAGTGACCAGAGGGAGTGAGTGATGACAGAGAGTGAGTGATGACAGAGAGTGAGTGACCACAGGGAGTGAGTGGTAAAGGAGTTAGCGACCACAGGTCTGAATGACCACTGGGATTGAGTGACCACAGGGAGTGAGTGATGACAGAGAGTGAGTGATGACAGGGAGTGAGTGACCACAGAGAGTGAGTGGTCATGGGCTGAGTGACCACAGGGAGTGAGTGACCACAGGAAGTGAGTGATCACAGGGAGTGAGTGACCACAGGGAGTGATTGGTCACAGGGAGCCAGTGACCACAGGGAAAGAGTGACCACAGAGAGTGAGTGACAACAGGGAATGAGTGACCACAGAGAGTGACAACAAGGAGTAAGTGACCACAAAGAGTGACTGGTCAGGGAGTGAGTGGCCACATGGAGTGAGTGACCAGAGGGAGTGAGTGATGACAGAGAGTGAGTGATGACAGAGAGTGAGTGACCACAGGGAGTGATTGGTCACAGGGAGCCAGTGACCACAGGGAAAGAGTGACCACAGAGAGTGAGTGACAACAGGGAATGAGTGACCACAGAGAGTGACAACAAGGAGTAAGTGACCACAAAGAGTGACTGGTCAGGGAGTGAGTGACCACAGGGAGTGAGTGGCCACATGGAGTGAGTGACCAGAGGGAGTGAGTGATGACAGAGAGTGAGTGATGACAGAGAGTGAGTGACCACAGGGAGTGAGTGGTAAAGGAGTTAGCGACCACAGGGTCTGAATGACCACTGGGATTGAGTGACCACAGGGAGTGAGTGATGACAGAGAGTGAGTGATGACAGGGAGTGAGTGACCACAGAGAGTGAGTGGTCATGGGCTGAGTGACCACAGGGAGTGAGTGACCACAGGAAGTGAGTGATCACAGGGAGTGAGTGACCACAGGGAGTGATTGGTCACAGGGAGCCAGTGACCACAGGGAAAGAGTGACCACAGAGAGTGAGTGACAACAGGGAATGAGTGACCACAGAGAGTGACAACAAGGAGTAAGTGACCACAAAGAGTGACTGGTCAGGGAGTGAGTGACCACAGGGAGTGAGTGGCCACATGGAGTGAGTGACCAGAGGAAGTGAGTGATGACAGAGAGTGAGTGATGACAGAGAGTGAGTGACCACAGGGAGTGAGTGGTAAAGGATTTAGCGACCACAGGGTCTGAATGACCACTGGGATTGAGTGACCACAGGGAGTGAGTGATGACAGAGAGTGAGTGATGACAGGGAGTGAGTGACCACAGAGAGTGAGTGGTCAGGGGCTGAGTGACCACAGGGAATGAGTGACCACAGGGAGTGAGCGATGTCAGAGACTGAGTGATGACAGGGAGTGCGTGACCACACAGAGTGAGTGTTCAGGGACTGAGCGACCACAGGGAGTGATTGGTCACAGGGAGCCAGTGCCCACAGGGAAAGTGTGACCACAGAGAGTGAGTGACAACAGGGAATGAGTGATCACAGAGAGTGAGTGGTCAGGGATTGTGTGACAACAGGGAGTGAGTGGCCACATGGAGTGAGTGACCACAGGGAGTGAGTGATGACAGAGAGTGAGTGATGACAGGGAGTGAGTGACCACAGGGAATGAGTGGTAAAGGAGTTAGTGACCACAAGGAGTGAATGACCACTGGGATTGAGTGACCACAGTGTGTGAGTGACCACAGAGAGTGAGTGGTCAGGAAGTGAGTGACCACAGGGAGTGAGTGGTCAGGGAGTGATTGACCACAGGGAGTGAGTGACCACATGGAGTGAGTGACCACATGGAGTAAGTGGTCAGGGGCTGAGTGACCACAGGGAGTGATTGGTCACAAGGAGCCAGTGACCACAGGGAAAGAATGACCACAGAGAGTGAGTGACAACAGGGAATGAGTGACCACAGAGTGTGCCAACAGGGAGTGAGTGACCACATAGAGTGAGTGGTCAGGGAGTGAGTGACCACAGGGAGTGAGTGGCCACATGGAATGAGTGACCAAAGGAAGTGAGTGATGACAGAGAGTGAGTGATGACAGGGAGTGAGTGACCACAGGGAGTGAGTGGTAAGGGAGTCAGTGACCACAGGGAGTGAATGACCACTGGGATTGAGTGACCACAGGGAGTGAGTGGTCAGGGAGTGAGTGACCACATGGAGTGAGTGGCCACATGGAGTGAGTGGTCAGGGGCTGTGTGACCACAGGGAGTGATTGGTCACAGGGAACCAGTGACCACAGGGAAAGAGTGACCACAGAGAGTGAGTGACAACAGGGAATGAGTCACCACAGAGAGTGACAACAGGGAGTGAGTGGCCACATGGAATGAGTGACCACAGGAAGTGAGTGATGACAGAGTGTGAGTGATGACAGGGAGTGAGTGACCACAGGGAGTGAGTGGTAAGGGAGTTAGTGACCACAGGGAGTGAATGAACACTTGGATTGAGTGACCACAGGGAGTGACGGACCACATGGAGTGAGTGGCCACATGGAGTGATTGGTCACAGGGAACCAGTGACCACAGGGAAAGAGTGGAGAGTGAGTGACAACAAGGAATGAGTGACCACAGACAATGACAACAGGTAGTGAGTGACCACAGGGAGCAAGTGCCCACAGAGAGTGAGTGGTCAGGAGCTGAGTGACCACAAGGAGTGAGTGGTCAGGGGCTGAGTGACCACAAGGAGTGAGTGATGACAGAGAGTGGGTGATGACAGGGAGTGAGTGACCACAGAGAGTGAGTTTTCAGGGACTGAGTGACCACAGGGTATGATTGGTTACAGGGAACCAGTGACCACAGGGAAAGCGTGACCACAGAGAGTGAGTGACAACAGGGAATGAGTGACCACAGACAATGACACAATGGAATGAGTGACCACAGGGAGCGATGACCACAGAGAGTGAGTGACCACAGAGAATGAGTGGCCAGAGGGAGTGAGTGCCCACAGGGAGTGAGTGATGACAGAGAGTGAGTGATGACAGGGAGTGAGTGACCACAGAGAGTGAGTGGTCAGGGGATGAGTGACCACAAGGAGTGAATGGTCATGGGCTGAGTGACCACAGCGAGTGAGTGACCACAGGAAGTGAGTGATCACAGGGAGTGAGTGACCACAGGGAGTGATTGGTCACAGGGAGCCAGTGACTACAGGGAAAGAGTGACCACAGAGAGTGACAACAAGGAGTAAGTGACCACAAAGAGTGACTGGTCAGGGAGTGAGTGACCACAGGGAGTGAGTGGCCACATGGAGTGAGTGACCAGAGGGAGTGAGTGATGACAGAGAGTGAGTGATGACAGAGAGTGAGTGACCACAGGGAGTGATTGGTCACAGGGAGCCAGTGACCACAGGGAAAGAGTGACCACAGAGAGTGAGTGACAACAGGGAATGAGTGACCACAGAGAGTGACAACAAGGAGTAAGTGACCACAAAGAGTGACTGGTCAGGGAGTGAGTGACCACAGGGAGTGAGTGGCCACATGGAGTGAGTGACCAGAGGGAGTGAGTGATGACAGAGAGTGAGTGATGACAGAGAGTGAGTGACCACAGGGAGTGAGTGGTAAAGGAGTTAGCGACCACAGGGTCTGAATGACCACTGGGATTGAGTGACCACAGGGAGTGAGTGATGACAGAGAGTGAGTGATGACAGGGAGTGAGTGACCACAGAGAGTGAGTGGTCATGGGCTGAGTGACCACAGGGAGTGAGTGACCACAGGAAGTGAGTGATCACAGGGAGTGAGTGACCACAGGGAGTGATTGGTCACAGGGAGCCAGTGACCACAGGGAAAGAGTGACCACAGAGAGTGAGTGACAACAGGGAATGAGTGACCACAGAGAGTGACAACAAGGAGTAAGTGACCACAAAGAGTGACTGGTCAGGGAGTGAGTGACCACAGGGAGTGAGTGGCCACATGGAGTGAGTGACCAGAGGAAGTGAGTGATGACAGAGAGTGAGTGATGACAGAGAGTGAGTGACCACAGGGAGTGAGTGGTAAAGGAGTTAGCGACCACAGGGTCTGAATGACCACTGGGATTGAGTGACCACAGGGAGTGAGTGATGACAGAGAGTGAGTGATGACAGGGAGTGAGTGACCACAGAGAGTGAGTGGTCAGGGGCTGAGTGACCACAGGGAATGAGTGACCACAGGGAGTGAGCGATGTCAGAGACTGAGTGATGACAGGGAGTGCGTGACCACACAGAGTGAGTGTTCAGGGACTGAGCGACCACAGGGAGTGATTGGTCACAGGGAGCCAGTGCCCACAGGGAAAGTGTGACCACAGAGAGTGAGTGACAACAGGGAATGAGTGATCACAGAGAGTGAGTGGTCAGGGATTGTGTGACAACAGGGAGTGAGTGGCCACATGGAGTGAGTGACCACAGGGAGTGAGTGATGACAGAGAGTGAGTGATGACAGGGAGTGAGTGACCACAGGGAATGAGTGGTAAAGGAGTTAGTGACCACAAGGAGTGAATGACCACTGGGATTGAGTGACCACAGTGTGTGAGTGACCACAGAGAGTGAGTGGTCAGGAAGTGAGTGACCACAGGGAGTGAGTGGTCAGGGAGTGATTGACCACAGGGAGTGAGTGACCACATGGAGTGAGTGACCACATGGAGTAAGTGGTCAGGGGCTGAGTGACCACAGGGAGTGATTGGTCACAAGGAGCCAGTGACCACAGGGAAAGAATGACCACAGAGAGTGAGTGACAACAGGGAATGAGTGACCACAGAGTGTGCCAACAGGGAGTGAGTGACCACATAGAGTGAGTGGTCAGGGAGTGAGTGACCACAGGGAGTGAGTGGCCACATGGAATGAGTGACCAAAGGAAGTGAGTGATGACAGAGAGTGAGTGATGACAGGGAGTGAGTGACCACAGGGAGTGAGTGGTAAGGGAGTCAGTGACCACAGGGAGTGAATGACCACTGGGATTGAGTGACCACAGGGAGTGAGTGGTCAGGGAGTGAGTGACCACATGGAGTGAGTGGCCACATGGAGTGAGTGGTCAGGGGCTGTGTGACCACAGGGAGTGATTGGTCACAGGGAACCAGTGACCACAGGGAAAGAGTGACCACAGAGAGTGAGTGACAACAGGGAATGAGTCACCACAGAGAGTGACAACAGGGAGTGAGTGGCCACATGGAATGAGTGACCACAGGAAGTGAGTGATGACAGAGTGTGAGTGATGACAGGGAGTGAGTGACCACAGGGAGTGAGTGGTAAGGGAGTTAGTGACCACAGGGAGTGAATGAACACTTGGATTGAGTGACCACAGGGAGTGACGGACCACATGGAGTGAGTGGCCACATGGAGTGATTGGTCACAGGGAACCAGTGACCACAGGGAAAGAGTGACCACAGAGAGTGAGTGACAACAAGGAATGAGTGACCACAGACAATGACAACAGGTAGTGAGTGACCACAGGGAGCAAGTGCCCACAGAGAGTGAGTGGTCAGGAGCTGAGTGACCACAAGGAGTGAGTGGTCAGGGGCTGAGTGACCACAAGGAGTGAGTGATGACAGAGAGTGGGTGATCACAGGGAGTGAGTGACCACAGAGAGTGAGTTTTCAGGGACTGAGTGACCACAGGGTATGATTGGTTACAGGGAACCAGTGACCACAGGGAAAGCGTGACCACAGAGAGTGAGTGACAACAGGGAATGAGTGACCACAGACAATGACACAATGGAGTGAGTGACCACAGGGAGCGATGACCACAGAGAGTGAGTGACCACAGAGAATGAGTGGCCAGAGGGAGTGAGTGCCCACAGGGAGTGAGTGATGACAGAGAGTGAGTGATGACAGGGAGTGAGTGACCTCAGAGAGTGAGTGGTCAGGGGATGAGTGACCACAAGGAGTGAATGGTCATGGGCTGAGTGACCACAGGGAGTGAGTGACCACAGGAAGTGAGTGATCACAGGGAGTGAGTGACCACAGGGAGTGATTGGTCACAGGGAGCCAGTGACCACAGGGAAAGAGTGACCACAGAGAGTGAGTGACAACAGGGAATGAGTGACCACAGAGAGTGACAACAAGGAGTAAGTGACCACAAAGAGTGACTGGTCAGGGAGTGAGTGACCAGAGGGAGTGAGTGGCCACATGGAGTGAGTGACCAGAGGGAGTGAGTGATGACAGAGAGTGAGTGACCACAGGGAGTGAGTGGTAAAGGAGTTAGCGACCACAGGGTCTGAATGACCACTGGGATTGAGTGACCACAGGGAGTGAGTGATGACAGAGAGTGAGTGATGACAGGGAGTGAGTGACCACAGGGAGTGAGTGGTAAGGGAGTCAGTGACCACAGGGAGTGAATGACCACTGGGATTGAGTGACCACAGGGAGTGAGTAGCCACAGAGAGTCAGTGGTCAGGGAGTGAGTGACCACAGGGAGTGAGTGGTCAGGGAGTGAGTGACCACATGGAGTGAGTGGCCACATGGAGTGAGTGGTCAGGGGCTGTGTGACCACAGGGAGTGATTGGTCACAGGGAACCAGTGTCCACAGGGAAAGAGTGACCACAGAGAGTGAGTGACAACAGGGAATGAGTGACCACAGGGAGTGAGCGATGTCAGAGACTGAGTGATGACAGGGAGTGAGTGACCACAGGGAGTGAGTGGTAAGGGAGTCAGTGACCACAGGGAGTGAATGACCACTGGGATTGAGTGACCACAGGGAGTGAGTAGCCACAGAGAGTCAGTGGTCAGGGAGTGAGTGACCACAGGGAGTGAGTGGTCAGGGAGTGAGTGACCACATGGAGTGAGTGGCCACATGGAGTGAGTGGTCAGGGGCTGTGTGACCACAGGGAGTGATTGGTCACAGGGAACCAGTGTCCACAGGGAAAGAGTGACCACAGAGAGTGAGTGACAACAGGGAATGAGTCACCACAGAGAGTGACAACAGGGAGTGAGTGGCCACAAAGAGTGACTGGTCAGGGAGTGAGTGACTGGTCAGGGAATGAGTGACCACAGTTAGTGAGTGGCCACATGGAGTGAGTGACCACAGGGAGTGAGTGATGACAGTGAGTGAGAGATGACAGGGAGTGAGTGATGACAGGGAGTGAGTGAACACAGAGAGTGAGTGGATGGGCTGAGTGACCACAAGGAGTGAGTGGTCAGGGGCTGAGTGACCACAGGGAGTGAGTGACCACAGGGAGTGAGTGATGACAGAGAGTGAGTGATGACAGGGAGTGAGTGACCACAGAGAGTGAGTGACAACAGGGAATGAGTCACCACAGAGAGTGACAACAGGGAGTGAGTGGCCACAAAGAGTGACTGGTCAGGGAGTGAGTGACTGGTCAGGGAATGAGTGACCACAGTTAGTGAGTGGCCACATGGAGTGAGTGACCACAGGGAGTGAGTGATGACAGTGAGTGAGAGATGACAGGGAGTGAGTGATGACAGGGAGTGAGTGAACACAGAGAGTGAGTGGATGGGGCTGAGTGACCACAAGGAGTGAGTGGTCAGGGGCTGAGTGACCACAGGGAGTGAGTGACCACAGGGAGTGAGTGATGACAGAGAGTGAGTGATGACAGGGAGTGAGTGACCACAGAGAGTGAGTGGTCAGGGACTGAGTGACCACAGGGAGTGATTGGTCACAGGGAAAGAGTGACCACAGAGAGAGAGTGACAACAGGGAATGAGTGACCACAGAGAGCGACAACAGGGAGTGAGAGACCACAGAGAGTGAGTGGTCAGGGATTGAGTGACCACAGGGAGTGAGTGGCCACATGGAGTGAGTGACCACAGGGAGTGAGAGCTGTCAGGGAGTGAATGATGACAGGGAGTGAGTGACCACAGGGAGTGAATGACCACTTGGATTGAGTGACCACAGGGAGTGACGGACCACATGGAGTGAGTGGCCACATGGAGTGATTGGTCACAGGGAACCAGTGACCACAGGGAAAGAGTGACCACAGAGAGTGAGTGACAACAAGGAATGAGTGACCACAGACAATGACAACAGGTAGTGAGTGACCACAGGGAGCAAGTGCCCACAGAGAGTGAGTTTTCAGGGACTGAGTGTCCACAGGGAATGATTGGTTACAGGGAGCCAGTGACCACAGGGAAAGAATGACCACAGAGAGTGAGTGACAACAGGGAATGAGTGACCACAGAGTGTGACAACAGGTAGTGAGTGACCACAGAGAGTGAGTGGTCAGGGAGTGAGTGACAACAGGGAGTGAGTGGCCACATGGAATGAGTGACCACAGGAAGTGAGTGATGACAGAGAGTGAGTGATGACAGGGAGTGAGTGACCACAGGGAGTGAGTGGTAAGGGTGTCAGTGACCACAGGGAGTGAATGACCACTGGGATTGAGTGACCACAGGGAGTGAGTAACCACAGAGAGTCAGTGGTCAGGGAGTGAGTGACCACAGGGAGTGAGTGGTCAGGGAGTGAGTGACCACATGGAGTGAGTGGCCACATGGAGTGAGTGGTCAGGGGCTGAGTGACCACAGGGAGTGAGTGATGGCAGAGAGTGAGTGGTCAGGGAGTGAGTGACCACAGGGAGTGAGTGGTCAGGGAGTGAGTGACCACATGGAGTGAGTGGCCACATGGAGTGAGTGGTCAGGGGCTGAGTGACCACAGGGAGTGAGTGATGGCAGAGAGTGAGTGGTCAGGGAATGAGTGACCACAGGGATTGAGTGACCACACGGAGTGAGTGATGACAGGGAGTGAGTGGTCAGGGACTGAGTGACCACAGAGAGTGAGTGACCACAGAGTGAGCGACGACAAGGAGTGAATGACCACAGGGAGTCAGTGACCACAGGGATTGATTGGTGACAGGGCGCCAGTGACCACAGGAAGAGAGTGACCACAGAGAGTGAGTGACAACAGGGAATGAGTGACCAAAGACAATGACAACAGGGAGTGAGTGACCACAGACAATGACACAAGGGAGTGAGTGACCACAGGGAGCGGGTGACCACAGAGAGTGAGTGACCACAGGGAATGAGTGGCCAAATGGAGTGAGTAACCACAGGGATTGAGTGATGACAGAGAGTGAGTGTTGACAGGGAGTGACTGACCACAGAGAATGAGTAGTCAGGGGATGAGTGACCACAAGGAGTGAATGGTCAGGGGCTGAGTGACCACAGGGAGTGAGTGACCAGAGGGAGTGAGTGATGACAGAGAGTGAGTGATGACAGGGAGTGAGTGACCACAGGGTGTGATTGGTCACAGGGAGCCAGTGACCACAAGGAAAGAGTGACCACAGAGAGTGACAACAGGGAGTAAGTGACCACAAAGAGTGACTGGTCAGGGAGTGAGTGATCACAGGGAGTGAGTGGTCACATGGAGTGAGTGACCACAGGGAGTGAGTGATGACAGAGAGTGAGTGATGACAGTGAGTGAGTGAACACAGAGAGTGAGTGGATGGGTCTGATTGACCAAAAGGAGTGAGTGGTCAGGGGCTGAGTGTCCACAGGGAGTGAGTGATGACAGAGAGTGAGTGATGACAGGGAGTGAGTGGCCACATGGAGTAAGAGGTCAGGGGCTGAGTGACCACAGGGAGTGAATGGTCACAGGGAACCAGTGACCACAGGGAAAGAGTGACCACAGAGAGTGAGTGACAACAAGGAATGAGTGACCACAGAGAGTGATAACAGGGAGTGAGTGACCACAGGGAGTGAGTGACCACAGGGTGTGAGTGACCACAGGGAGTGAGTGGCCACATGGAGTGAGTGACCACAGGGAGTGAGTGATGACAGAGAGTGAGTGATGACAGGGAGTGAGTGACCACAGGGTGAGAGTGGCAAGGGAGTGAGTGACCACAGGGAGTGAATGACCACTGGGATTGAGTGACCACAGCGAGTGAGTGACCAAAGAGAGTGAGTGGTCAGCGAGTGAGTGACCACAGGGAGTGAGTGACCACATGGAGTTAGTGGCCACATGCAGTGAGTGGTCAGGGGCTGAGTGATCACAGGGAGTGATTGGTCACAGGGAACCAGTGACCACAGGGAAAGAGTGACCACAGAGAGTGAGTGACAGCAGGGAATGAGTGACCACAGAGAGTGACAACAGGGAGAGAGTGACCACAAAGAGTGACTGGTCAGGGAATGAGTGACCACAGGTAGTGAGTGGCCACATAGAGTGAGTGACCACAGGGAGTGAGTGATGACAGTGAGTGAGTGATGACAGGGAGTGAGTGATGACAGGGAGTGAGTGAACACAGAGAGTGAGTGGATGGGGCTGAGTGACCACAAGGAGTGAGTGGTCAGGGGCTGAGTGACCACAGGGAGTGAGTGACCACAGGGAGTGACTGATGACAGAGAGTGAGTGATGACAAGGAGTGAGTGACCACAGAGAGTGAGTGGTCAGGGACTGAGTGACCACAGGGAGTGATTGGTCACAGGGAGCCAGTGACCACAGGGAAAGAGTGACCACAGAGAGTGAGTGACAACAGGGAATGAGTGACCACAGAGAGCGACAACAGGGAGTGAGTGACCACAGAGAGTGAGTGGTTAGGGATTGAGTGACCACAGGGAGTGAGTGGCCACATGGAGTGAGCGACCACAGGGAGTGAGTGATGTCAGGGAGTGAATGATGACAGGGAGTGAGTGACCACAGGGAGTGAGTGGTAAGGGAGTGAGTGACCACAGGGAGTGAATGACCACTGGGATTGAGTGACCACAGGGAGTGAGTAACCACAGAGAGTCAGTGGTCAGGGAGTGAGTGACAACAGGGAGTGAGTGGTCAGGGAGTGAGTGTCCACATGGAGTGAGTGGCCACATGGAGTGAGTGGTCAGGGGCTGAGTGACCACAGGGAGTGAGTGATGGCAGAGAGTGAGTGGTCAGGGAGTGAGTGACCACAGGGAGTGAGTGGTCAGGGAGTGAGTGACCACATGGAGTGAGTGGCCACATGGAGTGAGTGGTCAGGGGCTGAGTGACCACAGGGAGTGAGTGATGGCAGAGAGTGAGTGGTCAGGGAATGAGTGACCACAGGGATTGAGTGACCATTGGGATTGAGTGACCACACGGAGTGAGTGATGACAGGGAGTGAGTGGTCAGGGACTGAGTGACCACAGAGAGTGAGTGACCACAGAGTGAGCGACGACAAGGAGTGAATGACCACAGGGAGTCAGTGACCACAGGGATTGATTGGTGACAGGGCGCCAGTGACCACAGGAAGAGAGTGACCACAGAGAGTGAGTGACAACAGGGAATGAGTGACCAAAGACAATGACAACAGGGAGTGAGTGACCACAGACAATGACACAAGGGAGTGAGTGACCACAGGGAGCGGGTGACCACAGAGAGTGAGTGACCACAGGAATGAGTGGCCAAATGGAGTGAGTAACCACAGGAGTGAGTGATGACAGAGAGTGAGTGTTGACAGGGAGTGACTGACCACAGAGAATGAGTAGTCAGGGGATGAGTGACCACAAGGAGTGAATGGTCAGGGGCTGAGTGACCACAGGGAGTGAGTGACCAGAGGGAGTGAGTGATGACAGAGAGTGAGTGATTGACAGGGAGTGAGTGACCACAGGGTGTGATTGGTCACAGGGAGCCAGTGACCACAAGGAAAGAGTGACCACAGAGAGTGACAACAGGGAGTAAGTGACCACAAGAGTGACTGGTCAGGGAGTGAGTGATCACAGGGAGTGAGTGGTCACATGGAGTGAGTGACCACAGGGAGTGAGTGATGACAGAGAGTGAGTGATGACAGTGAGTGAGTGAACACAGAGAGTGTGTGGATGGGTCTGATTGACCAAAAGGAGTGAGTGGTCAGGGGCTGAGTGTCACAGGGAGTGAGTGATGACAGAGAGTGAGTGATGACAGGGAGTGAGTGGCCACATGGAGTAAGAGGTCATGGGCTGAGTGACCACAGGGAGTGATTGGTCACAGGGAACCAGTGACCACAGGGAAAGAGTGACCACAGAGAGTGAGTGACAACAAGGAATGAGTGACCACAGAGAGTGATAACAGGGAGTGAGTGACCACAGGGAGTGAGTGACCACAGGGTGTGAGTGACCACAGGAGTGAGTGGCCACATGGAGTGAGTGACCACAGGGAGTGAGCGATGACAGAGAGTGAGTGATGACAGGGAGTGAGTGACCACAGGGTGAGAGTGGCAAGGAGTGAGTGACCACAGGGAGTGAATGACCACTGGATTGAGTGACCACAGGGAGTGAGTGACCACATGGAGTTAGTGGCCACATGCAGTGAGTGGTCAGGGGCTGAGTGATCACAGGGAGTGATTGGTCACAGGGAACCAGTGACCACAGGGAAAGATGACCACAGAGAGTGAGTGACAGCAGGGAATGAGTGACCACAGAGAGTGACAACAGGGAGAGAGTGACCACAAAGAGTGACTTGGTCAGGGAATGAGTGACCACAGGTAGTGAGTGGCCACATAGAGTGAGTGACCACAGGGAGTGAGTGATGACAGTGAGTGAGTGATGACAGGGAGTGAGTGATGACAGGGAGTGAGTGAACACAGAGAGTGAGTGGATGGGGCTGAGTGACCACAAGGAGTGAGTGGTCAGGGGCTGAGTGACCACAGGGAGTGAGTGACCACAGGGAGTGAGTGATGACAGAGAGTGAGTGATGACAGGGAGTGAGTGACCACAGAGAGTGAGTGGTCAGGGACTGAGTGACCACAGGGAGTGATTGGTCACAGGGAGCCAGTGACCACAGGGAAAGAGTGACAACAGAGAGTGAGTGACAACAGGGAATGAGTGACCACAGAGAGCGACAACAGGGAGTGAGTGACCACAGAGAGTGAGTGGTCAGGGATTGCGTGACCACAGGGAGTGAGTGGCCACATGGAGTGAGTGACCACAGGGAGTGAGTGATGTCAGGGAGTGAATAATGACAGGGAGTGAGTGACCACAGGGAGTGAGTGGTAAGGGAGTTAGTGACCACAGGGAGTGAATGACCACTTGGATTGAGTGACCACAGGGAGTGACGGACACATGGAGTGAGTGGCCACATGAGTGATTGGTCACAGGGAACCAGTGACCACAGGGAAAGAGTGACCACAGAGAGTGAGTGACAACAAGGAATGAGTGACCACAGACAATGACAACCGGTAGTGAGTGACCACAGGGAGCAAGTGCCCACAGAGAGTGAGTGGTCAGGAGCTGAGTGACCAAAAGGAGTGAGTGGTCAGGGGCTGAGTGACCACAAGGAGTGAGTGATGACAGAGAGTGGGTGATGACAGGGAGTGAGTGACCACAGAGAGTGAGTTTTCAGGGACTGAGTGACCACAGGGTATGATTGGTTACAGGGAACCAGTGACACAGGGAAAGCGTGACCACAGAGAGTGAGTGACAACAGGGAATGAGTGACCACAGACAATGACACAATGGAGTGAGTGACCACAGGGAGCGATGACCACAGAGAGTGAGTGACCACAGAGAATGAGTGGCCAGAGGGAGTGAGTGCCCACAGGGAGTGAGTGATGACAGAGAGTGAGTGATGACAGGGAGTGAGTGACCACAGAGAGTGAGTGGTCAGGGGATGAGTGACCACAAGGAGAGAATGGTCATGGGCTGAGTGACCACAGGGAGTGAGTGACCACAGGAAGTGAGTGATCACGGGAGTGAGTGACCACACGGAGTGATTGGTCACAGGGAGCCAGTGACCACAGGGAAAGAGTGTCCACGAAGAGTGAGTGACAACAGGGAATGAGTGACCACAGAGAGTGACAACAAGGAGTAAGTGACCACAAAGAGTGACTGGTCAGGGAGTGAGTGACCACAGGGAGTGAGTGGCCACATGGAGTGAGTGACCAGAGGGAGTGAGTGATGACAGAGAGTGAGTGATGACAGAGAGTGAGTGACCACAGGGAGTGAGTGGTAAAGGATTAGCGCCACAGGGTCTGAATGACCACTGGGATTGAGTGACCACAGGGAGTGAGTGATGACAGAGAGTGAGTGATGACAGGGAGTGAGTGACCACAGAGAGTGAGTGGTCAGGGGCTGAGTGACCACAGGGAATGAGTGACCACAGGGAGTGAGCGATGTCAGAGACTGAGTGATGACAGGGAGTGAGTGACCACACAGAGTGAGTGTTCAGGGACTGAGTGACCACAGGGAGTGATTGGTCACAGGGAGCCAGTGCCCACAGGGAAAGTGTGACCACAGAGAGTGAGTGACAACAGGGAATGAGTGATCACAGAGAGTGAGTGGTCAGGGATTGTGTGACAACAGGGAGTGAGTGGCCACATGGAGTGAGTGACCACAAGGAGTGAGTGATGACAGAGAGTGAGTGATGACAGGGAGTGTGTGACCACAGGGAGTGAGTGGTAAAGGAGTTAGTGACCACAAGGAGTGAATGACCACTGGGATTGAGTGACCACAGTGTGTGAGTGACCACAGAGAGTGAGTGGTCAGGAAGTGAGTGACCACAGGGAGTGAGTGGTCAGGGAGTGATTGACCACAGGGAGTGAGTGACCACATGGAGTGAGTGACCACATGGAGTAAGTGGTCAGGGGCTGAGTGACCACAGGGAGTGATTGGTCACAAGGAGCCAGTGACCACAGGGAAAGAATGACCACAGAGAGTGAGTGACAACAGGGAATGAGTGACCACAGAGTGTGCCAACAGGGAGTGAGTGACCACATAGAGTGAGTGGTCAGGGAGTGAGTGACCACAGGGAGTGAGTGGCCACATGGAATGAGTGACCACAGGAAGTGAGTGATGACTGAGAGTGAGTGATGACAGGGAGTGAGTGACCACAGGGAGTGAGTGGTAAGGGAGTCAGTGACCACAGGGAGTGAATGACCACTGGGATTGAGTGACCACAGGGAGTGAGTAACCACAGAGAGTCAGTGGTCAGGGAGTGAGTGACCACAGGGAGTGAGTGGTCAGGGAGTGAGTGACCACATGGAGTGAGTGGCCACATGGAGTGAGTGGTCAGGGGCTGTGTGACCACAGGAGTGATTGGTCACAGGGAACCAGTGACCACAGGGAAAGAGTGACCACAGAGAGTGAGTGGTCAGGGAGTGAGTGACCACAGGGAGTGAGTGGCCACATGGAATGAGTGACCACAGGAAGTGAGTGATGACAGAGTGTGAGTGATGACAGGGAGTGAGTGACCACAGGGAGTGAGTGGTAAGGGAGTCAGTGACCACAGGGAGTGAATGACCACTGGGATAGAGTGACCACAGGGAGTGAGTGACCACAGGGAGTGAGTGATGACAGAGAGTGAGTGATGACAGGGAGTGAGTGACCACAGGGAGTGAGTGGTAAGGGAGTCAGTGACCACAGGAGTGAATGACCACTGGGATTGAGTGACCACAGGGAGTGAGTAGCCACAGAGAGTCAGTGGTCAGGGAGTGAGTGACCACAGGGAGTGAGTGGTCAGGGAGTGAGTGACCACATGGAGTGAGTGGCCACATGGAGTGAGTGGTCAGGGGCTGTGTGACCACAGGGAGTGATTGGTCACAGGGAACCAGTGTCCACAGGGAAAGAGTGACCACAGAGAGTGAGTGACAACAGGGAATGAGTCACCACAGAGAGTGACAACAGGGAGTGAGTGGCCACAAAGAGTGACAGGTCAGGGAGTGAGTGACTGGTCAGGGAATGAGTGACCACAGGTAGTGAGTGGCCACATGGAGTGAGTGACCACATGGAGTGAGTGATGACAGTGAGTGAGTGATGACAGGGAGTGAGTGATGACAGGGAGTGAGTGACCACCAGAGAGGGACAACAGGGGAGTGAGTGACCACAGAGAGTGAGTGGTCAGGGATTGAGTGACCACAGGGAGTGAGTGGCCACATGGAGTGAGTGACCACAGGGAGTGATTGATGACAGGGAGCGAATGATGACACGGAGTGAGTGACCACAGGAGTGAGTGGTAAGGGAGTTAATGACCACAGGGAGTGAATGACCACTTGGATTGAGTGACCATAGCGAGTGACGGACCACATGGAGTGAGTGGCCACATGGAGTAAGTGGTCAGGGGCTGAGTGACCACAGGGAGTGATTGGTCACAGGGAACCAGTGACCACAGGGAAAGATTGACCACAGAGAGTGTGTGACAACAAGGAATGAGTGACCACAGACAATGACAACAGGTAGTGAGTGACCACAGGGAGCAAGTGCCCACAGAGAGTGAGTGGTCAGGGGCTGTGTGACCACAAGGAGTGAGTGGTCAGGGGCTGAGTGACCACAAGGAGTGAGTGATGACAGAGAGTCGGTGATGATAGGGAGTGAGTGACCACAGAGAGTGAGTTTTCAGGTACTGAGTGACCACAGGGAGTGATTGGTTACAGGGAACCAGTGACCACAGGAAAAGCGTGACCACAGAGAGTGAGTGACAACAGGGAATGAGTGTCCAAAGAGAGTGACAACAGAGAGTGAGTGACCACAGAGAGTGAGTGGTCAGGGAGTGAATGACCACAGGGAGTGAGTGACCACAGAGAGTGACAACAGGGAGTGAGTGACCACAAAATGTGACTGGTCAGGGAGTAAGTGACTGGTCAGGGAATGAGTGACCACAGGTAGTGAGTGGCCACATGGAGTGAGTGACCACAGGGAGTGAATGACCACTGGGATTGAGTGACCACAGGGAGTGAGTGACCACAGAGAGTGAGTGGTCAGGGAGTGAGTGACAACAGGGAATGAGTGACCACAGAGAGTGACAACAGGGAGTGAGTGACCACAAAGAGTGACTGGTCAGGGAGTGAGTGACTGGTCAGGGAATGAGTGACATAGTTAGTGAGTGGCCACATGGAGTGAGTGACCACAGGGAGTGAGTGGTAAGAGAGTTAGTGACCACAGAGACTGAATAACCACTGGGATTGAGTGACCACAGGCAGCGAGTGACCACAGAGAGTAAGTGACCACAGGGAATGAGTGGCCACATGGAGTGAGTGACCACAGGGAGTGAGTGATGACAGAGTGAGTAATGACAGGGAGTGAGTGACCACAGAGAGTGATTGGTCAGGGGCTGAGTGACCACAGGGAGTGAGTGACCATAGAGAGTGAGTGGCCACAGAGAGTGAGAGGTCAGGGAGTGAGTGACCACAGGGAGTGAGTAGCCACATGGAGGGAGTGACCACAGGGAGTGAGTAATGACAAAGAGTGAGTGATGACAGGGAGTGAGTGACCACAGGGAGTAAGTGGTAAGGGTGTTAGTGACCACAGGGAGTGAATGACCAGTGGGATTGAGTGACCACAGAGAGTGAGTGCTCAGGGAGCGAGTGACCACAGGGAGTGAGTGGTCAGGGAGTGAGTGACTACAGGGGCTGAGTGGCCACAAGGAGTGATTGGTCAGAGGGAACCAGTGACCACAGGGAAAGAGTGACCACAGAGAGTGAGTGACAACAAGGAATGAGTGACCACAGAGAGTGACAACAGAGAGTGAGTGACCACAGGGAGTGATTGGTCACAGGGAGCAGTGACCACAGAGAGTGAGTGACGACAGGCAATGATTGACCACATAGAGTGACAACAGGGACTGAGTGACCACAAGGAGTGAGTGACCACTGGGATTGAGTGACAACAGGGAGTGAGTGATGACAGGGAGTGAGTGGTCAGGGAGTGAGTGACCAAAGAGAGTGACAACAGAGATTGAGTGACCACAGAGAGTGAGTGGCAAGAGAGTGAGTGACCACAGGGAGTGAATGACCACTGGGACTGAGTGACCACAGGGAGTGAGTGACCACAGAGAGTGAGTGGTCAGCGAGTGAGTGACCACAGGGAGTGAGTGACCACATGGAGTTAGTGGCCACATGCAGTGAGTCGTCAGGGGCTGAGTGATCACAGGGAGCGATTGGTCACAGGGAACCAGTGACCACAGGAAAGAGTGACC